>NC_091162.1:9524194-9601694 GCF_040958095.1 Procambarus clarkii
TCAAGATAGGTTATGAACAGCGATCTAAATGCCTCTTTATTTATGTTCCTGAATGATTAGTAATAGTAATATCTTCCACGGAAATATGGTCAGGTGTCTTTTCCGTAATCCTGCTATTCTGATAACTAAGAGTTGTTATTAATAGAGGTGTTCACCTGGATGTTATTCCTCGTAACTCTCTCCGTACACCGAGGAACGCGGGTAATGGCACTGCTTTCATTCATCCATTTAGCTCAACTCTACAACTGCAGTTCCCAGAATAACAGGATTACAGAAAGGACACATGACCGTAGATGAACGTACCGCTGGTACATTGGCAGTCAGGGATAGTGGTGACATGATCAGGCGGTCAAGAAGGATAAGAGGACCGGACTCAGGATAGCTGCCTCTCTAGACGTTGAGATGTAAGTATCATCCTAGTTACACACTCAGAACTTGACAAAGAACTCAGAAGAGTGCAAAAGACTTGGTGTAAATTCCTTACATAAATTTCACAAATACACAAGTGTGCTTTTTTATCCTTTGTTCCAGAAGGATGTTCTGTCTTTCGCTTGTGTACAGTACGCTGCTGATGTTATCCTGCTTATGTGAGCCTCTGGAGTTAGGTTTGATGTTAGGTCCACTTCCAGGGGCCAGATTCACGAAAGCACTTACGCAAGCACTTACGAACGTGTACATCTTTCCTCAATCTTTGACGCCTTTGGTTACATTTATTAAACAGTTTACAAGCATGAAAACTTCCCATTCAACTGTTGTTATCGTTATAAACAGCCTCCTGGTGCTTCGGAGCTCATCAACTGTTTAATAATTGTAAACAAAGTCGCCAAAGATTGAGAAAAGAGGTACAGGTTCGTAAGTGCTTGCGTATGTGCTTTCGTGAATCTTGCCCCTGGTCTTTTTCTTGAGTTGCTACAGGGAGTTGGTTTTGTTTTATTTTGTGTTGTTCCTTTGGTCTCCTGTCACCTGTTCCTATTTTCATCACATTACACTTGATCGTATTGAACTCCAGTAGCCATATCTCTGACCGTCTGTGAAACTTGTTCAAGTCGTCTTGGAGATTCCTACAATTCATTTGTCTCAACTCGTCTCAATAATTTTGCGTCACCTACAAACATCGACTCAACAAACATAAGAAATAGAATTGGTCCCCAGCACCAATCCTTGAAGTATTCTTGTTACTGTTTGACAGTCCGACTTCACACCCCTTACTGTTACTCTCTGGCTTCTGTCTGTTACGTAATTCCTTACCCATGTTAGGGCTTCTCCGCTTACTCCCGCCTGCCTCTAAAGCTTGTATAGTACATCTTAAGTGTTGTACTGTGGCTACCTACCTTGAGGTGCTTCCGGGGCTTAGTGTCCCCGCGGCCCGGTCGTCGACCAGGCCTCCTGGTTGCTGGACTGATCAACCAGGCTGTTAGACGCGGCTGCTCGCAGCCTGACGTATGAGTCACAGCCAAACCTTTGCCAAAATGTGGCAAAGGTTTTTTGCCGATCCAAGCTATGTCAGTGTTTGTTTTTATAACTAATTCTCAAAGTGTGTAACTAGTCTCAATCTCATTTTATTAAATTTCTTTGGAGGGGTTGCCTGTTAGTGATACTGGTCTGTAGTTTAGTGCCTCTTTTATATCTCCTTTCTTGAAAATTTTTACCATATTTATCTTCTTACAGCAGCTAGGCAACTGTTCCTTTGTAAGCTTAAAGATCTTCGCTAGAGATACGCTGAGGGCCTGCGCTGCCTCTTTTAATATCGACGGTGATACGTTGTCTGACCCAACAGCTTTAGTACCATCTAGTGATGCTAGGTCTTGCTTGACTTCTTCTGCTCTCACCTCAATATTGAACAGTCTCTCGTTTACGGTCATCTGATCCTGTAACATGGAGAGCTGCTCAGGCTCGGTTGTGGACACAACATGGAAACTGGTGTTCACTACCTCGCAGATCTCCTTAACGGTTACTGTATAGACCATTCTCATTTTTTGAAGTCTTGTCACTCTATTGTCATCATATGGGTGACATGTTTCATTTAATAATAATATGCAATTTCTATGAGTTGAAGTCAGTATAGTGAGATGTTTGTGTCTTATTGTGTCTAAAATTATGCATAGTCTGTCTGTCTGTATATTTGCATCTGCCTCCAGCTGTTTTTAATGTTCTGCCTCTGTATCACTCTATCTTTTTAACTGCATGGCAGCCTATTGATGTATACCTGATGTATTATTGATGTATATCTAACTGTCTACACCCTTCACAAACATTCGTGCTCTGCTAAACCGGGCAAGAAGGTACCCGTTGATTAAACCAAAAATTCACTGAAAAATATTGTCTATTGGTTCTTTTGAGACCGAAAAATAATACTTCAGCCATCCCTTCAGTTATTTTCTAATGAGTGGAGAGAGGACGCCTGTGCCCGTGGGTCGCAATAACATCAAAACAGACGGACATTGGCATACTTTACACTACTAATACCGTGATGTGACAAGCTTAATTATTTATAATCTGTGTAGTGCCCTACCTCATATAACTCACAATGTGCAGTTGCTGTTAAAAGCCTCCTTAATGGGTAAGGGGGGAGGGGGATACTTTGCAACACTGTTTTTCTAGGTGCCGATTTGTTTCAAGAATTACCACATTTTGTTTTACCTGTGACTGTGTGGGGGACCTGTGGCTGTGTGGGGGACCTGTGACTGTGTGGGGGACCTGTGACTGTGTGGGGGACCTGTGACTATGTGGGGGACATGTGGCTGTGTGGGGGACCTGTGACTGTGTGGGGGACCTGTGGTTGTGTGGGGGACCTGTGACTGTGTGGGGGACCTGTGACTGTGTGGGGGACCTGTGACTGTGTGGGGGACATGTGACTGTGTGGGGGACCTGTGGTTGTGTGGGGGACCTGTGGTTGTGTGGGGGACCTGTGGTTGTGTGGGGGACATGTGACTGTGTGGGGGACCTGTGGTTGTGTGGGGGACCTGTGACTGTGTGGGGGACATGTGACTGTGTGGGGGACCTGTGACTGTGTGGGGGACATGTGACTGTGTGGGGGACCTGTGACTGTGTGGGGGACCTGTGGTTGTGTGGGGGACCTGTGGCTGTGTGGGGGACCTGTGACTGTGTGGGGGACCTGTGGTTGTGTGGGGGACCTGTGAATGTGTGGGGGACGTGTGACTGTGTGGGGGACCTGTGACTGTGTGGGGGACCTGTGGTTGTGTGGGGGACCTGTGAATGTGTGGGGGACGTGTGACTGTGTGGGGGACCTGTGACTGTGTGGGGGACATGTGACTGTGTGGGGGACCTGTGGTTGTGTGGGGGACCTGTGACTGTGTGGGGGACCTGTGACTGTGTGGGGGACCTGTGACTGTGTGGGGGACCTGTGGTTGTGTGGGGGACCTGTGAATGTGTGGGGGACGTGTGACTGTGTGGGGGACCTGTGACTGTGTGGGGGACATGTGACTGTGTGGGGGACCTGTGGTTGTGTGGGGGACCTGTGACTGTGTGGGGGACCTGTGACTGTGTGGGGGACCTGTGGTTGTGTGGGGGACCTGTGGTTGTGTGGGGGACCTGTGGTTGTGTGGGGGACCTGTGGTTGTGTGGGGGACCTGTGGTTGTGTGGGGGACCTGTGGTTGTGTGGGGGACCTGTGACTGTGTGGGGGACCTGTGACTGTGTGGGGGACCTGTGACTGTGTGGGGGACCTGTGGTTGTGTGGGGGACCTGTGAATGTGTGGGGGACGTGTGACTGTGTGGGGGACCTGTGACTGTGTGGGGGACATGTGACTGTGTGGGGGACCTGTGACTGTGTGGGGGACCTGTGGTTGTGTGGGGGACCTGTGGTTGTGTGGGGGACCTGTGGTTGTGTGGGGGACCTGTGGTTGTGTGGGGGACCTGTGGTTGTGTGGGGGACATGTGACTGTGTGGGGGACCTGTGGTTGTGTGAGGGACCTGTGACTGTGTGGGGGACCTGTGACTGTGTGGGGGACCTGTGGTTGTGTGGGGGACATGTGACTGTGTGGGGGACCTGTGACTGTGTGGGGGACCTGTGACTGTGTGGGGGACATGTGACTGTGTGGGGGACCTGTGGTTGTGTGGGGGACCTGTGACTGTGTGGGGGACATGTGACTGTGTGGGGGACCTGTGACTGTGTGGGGGACATGTGACTGTGTGGGGGACCTGTGACTGTGTGGGGGACATGTGACTGTGTGGGGGACCTGTGGTTGTGTGGGGGACCTGTGGTTGTGTGGGGGACCTGTGACTGTGTGGGGGACATGTGACTGTGTGGGGGACCTGTGACTGTGTGGGGGACATGTGACTGTGTGGGGGACCTGTGGTTGTGTGGGGGACCTGTGGTTGTGTGGGGGACCTGTGACTGTGTGGGGAACCTGTGGTTGTGTGGGGGACCTGTGACTGTGTGGGGGACATGTGACTGTGTGGGGGACCTGTGACTGTGTGGGGGACATGTGACTGTGTGGGGGACCTGTGGTTGTGTGGGGGACCTGTGGTTGTGTGGGGGACCTGTGGTTGTGTGGGGGACATGTGACTGTGTGGGGAACCTGTGGTTGTGTGGGGGACCTGTGACTGTGTGGGGGACATGTGACTGTGTGGGGGACCTGTGACTGTGTGGGGGACATGTGACTGTGTGGGGGACCTGTGACTGTGTGGGGGACCTGTGGTTGTGTGGGGGACCTGTGGCTGTGTGGGGGACCTGTGACTGTGTGGGGGACCTGTGGTTGTGTGGGGGACCTGTGAATGTGTGGGGGACCTGTGACTGTGTGGGGGACCTGTGACTGTGTGGGGGACATGTGACTGTGTGGGGGACCTGTGGTTGTGTGGGGGACCTGTGACTGTGTGGGGGACCTGTGACTGTGTGGGGGACCTGTGACTGTGTGGGGGACCTGTGGTTGTGTGGGGGACCTGTGGTTGTGTGGGGGACCTGTGGTTGTGTGGGGGACCTGTGGTTGTGTGGGGGACCTGTGGTTGTGTGGGGGACATGTGACTGTGTGGGGGACCTGTGGTTGTGTGAGGGACCTGTGACTGTGTGGGGGACATGTGACTGTGTGGGGGACCTGTGGTTGTGTGGGGGACATGTGACTGTGTGGGGGACCTGTGACTGTGTGGGGGACCTGTGACTGTGTGGGGGACCTGTGGTTGTGTGGGGGACATGTGACTGTGTGGGGGACCTGTGGTTGTGTGGGGGACCTGTGACTGTGTGGGGGACATGTGACTGTGTGGGGGACCTGTGGTTGTGTGGGGGACATGTGACTGTGTGGGGGACCTGTGACTGTGTGGGGGACCTGTGGTTGTGTGGGGGACCTGTGACTGTGTGGGGGACATGTGACTGTGTGGGGGACCTGTGGTTGTGTGGGGGACCTGTGACTGTGTGGGGGACCTGTGACTGTGTGGGGGACCTGTGACTGTGTGGGGGACATGTGACTGTGTGGGGGACCTGTGACTGTGTGGGGGACCTGTGGTTGTGTGGGGGACCTGTGACTGTGTGGGGGACATGTGACTGTGTGGGGGACCTGTGGTTGTGTGGGGGACCTGTGACTGTGTGGGGGACATGTGACTGTGTGGGGGACCTGTGACTGTGTGGGGGACCTGTGACTGTGTGGGGGGACATGTGACTGTGTGGGGGACCTGTGGTTGTGTGGGGGACCTGTGACTGTGTGGGGGACCTGTGACTGTGTGGGGGACATGTGACTGTGTGGGGGACATGTGACTGTGTGGGGGACCTGTGACTGTGTGGGGGACCTGTGACTGTGTGGGGGACCTGTGGTTGTGTGGGGGACATGTGACTGTGTGGGGGACATGGGACTGTGTGGGGGACCTGTGACTGTGTGGGGGACATGTGACTGTGTGGGGGACCTGTGACTGTGTGGGGGACCTGTGGTTGTGTGGGGGACATGTGACTGTGTGGGGGACCTGTGACTGTGTGGGGGACCTGTGGCTGTGTGGGGGACATGTGGCTGTGTGGGGGACCTGTGGCTGTGTGGGGGACATGTGACTGTGTGGGGGACATGTGACTGTGTGGGGGACCTGTGACTGTGTGGGGGACATGTGACTGTGTGGGCGACATGTGACTGTGTGGGGGACCTGTGGTTGTGTGGGGGACATGTGACTGTGTGGGGGACATGTGACTGTGTGGGGGACATGTGACTGTGTGGGGGACATGTGACTGTGTGGGGGACATGTGACTGTGTGGGGGACATGTGACTGTGTGGGGGACCTGTGGTTGTGTGGGGGACATGTGACTGTGTGGGGGACATGTGACTGTGTGGGGGACCTGTGACTGTGTGGGGGACCTGTGACTGTGTGAGGGACCTGTGACTGTGTGGGGGACCTGTGACTGTGTGGGGGACCTGTGGCTGTGTGGGGGACCTGTGGCTGTGTGGGGGACCTGTGACTGTGTGGGGGACCTGTGACTGTGTGGGGGACCTGTGGCTGTGTGGGGGACCTGTGGTTGTGTGGGGGACCTGTGGCTGTGTGGGGGACCTGTGACTGTGTGGGGGACCTGTGACTGTGTGGGGGACCTGTGACTGTGTGGGGAAATGTGGCTGTGTGGGGGACCTGTGACTGTGTGGGGGACCTGTGACTGTGTGGGGGTTGATACAGGCAGCCACCACTCCAAGAATGTGATTTTATTTAAACGCACCAAAAAAAATGCAAATTACACGCAATCAAATAATTTTCAATTTCTACATATCCATGTATAATGTAATTGCCCACAAAAATATTCCACATATCAGTCCTTCTGAAACATTAACAGTTTAAACAACAGTCGTTTAACAACACAAAACATGGTTTAGTGTTTAACAATGCTACAGGAATTAATATTGCAAGGGGGGGGGGGAACAAATCATATTGCATGCAGTCAGATCATTTGTAATCTCATTTTATTATTTAAGTGAAGAGAAAATATGTCGGTGGAACGCTAATTGAGGAACATGTGTAGTTCTGTTGTTATTATTGTAATTACCGCGGGTAATTACAATCGAGGGTACCGCTTCTTCTGATGTTAGTGAAGGGAGGAAGAGGCCACGACGGCGGTAAATAGAGGAATAAGAGAGAGAGAGGGAAAGATTTGGCGATTGAAAATTTATTCATTGTTGGCTTTTGTTGCACTGTGCGATGTGTCTGTTGGTTGTTGACGCCAACACGTGAGCAATAGTCCCCTGAACCACTAGTTATTAGTACTAACACTGTTGTTAGTACTAACACTGTTGTTAGTACTAACACTGTTGTTAGTACTAACACTGTTGTTAGTACTAACAACACTGTTGTTAGTACTAACACTGTTGTTAGTACTAACAACACTGTTGTTAGTACTAACACTGTTGTTAGTACTACTAACACTGTTGTTACTACTAACACTGTTGTTAGTACTAACAACACTGTTGTTAGTACTAACAACACTGTTGTTAGTACTAACACTGTTCTTAGTACTAACAACACTGTTGTTAGTACTGTTGTTAGTACTAACACTGTTGTTAGTACTAACAACACTGTTGTTAGTACTAACACTGTTGTTAGTACTAACACTAGTGCTAACTAGTGTTATTAGTGCTAACACTAGAGTACTAGTGTTATCACTAGAGTCACTACTCTAGGAGGCCTGGTCGACGACCGGGCCGCGGGGACGCTAAGCCCCGGAAGCACCTCAAGGTAACCCTATGGTTGTGCTATCCTTAGACATGATAGTGATCAAGCACACACAGCGGGTACCAAGGTACTGAGGGTACCAAGGTACTGAGGGTACCAAGGTTCTTTTTCTGATATTCAAGTCTTAATGCTTCAATGCTCTCATTCTCTCTCTTCCTCCCCCTCTCTCTTACTCCTTGCTCTCCTTCCCATGCTCTCTTGTTTTTCTCAATTTCAAGTCTTAGTAGATCTGTCTCTTTACTACTGTAAATATATTATTACTAAGATAAAGAATGAACTTATATGTGAAAACAAAGTAAAAGAAGGAAGGAAGGTTAAGTGGGATGGTGGGTTTGGGTAAAATATACAAAAAGGAGAAACAAAACTACATCTGAAAGGTTAGGATAAGGATAATATATTCAACAAATACGTCAAAACACAATAAACAAATAAACTACATCTGAAAGGTTAGGTTAGAGGGTTGGGAAATAAGAACAAATGATAACTAACATAATAAATACACTAAGATTAAAGAGGTTAGGTTAAGGGGGGAAAGAATAAGACAATTATTACAAACATAATAAATACAACTTATGAGAATCTTGATGAACTTTAACAAATAGCACTTGAAATGTAAAAAATGACCATTTGAGAAATTAACCCTTGAAACAAGTAAATTCCCATATATAGCAAAAATCCTTTGAAATGGTTAAACACCCAATCTTTAGCAAATAGCACTTGAAATGCAAAAATGTCCATTTGAGAAATTAACCCTTGAAATGAGTAAATGCCCATATATAGCAAATATCCTTTGAAATGGTTAAACACCCAATCTTTAACAAATAACACTTGAAATGCATAAATGACTATTTGAGAAATTAACTATTGAAACGAACAAATGAATATGGGACATTGATTGACGAAACACAAAAGACAAGCAGGAATAATTATGTAAGTTAGGTCATGTCTGGTTGGACAAGGTAAATTAGGATAAGTAAGTTAGGTAAGTTAGGTAATTTATGTTAAGTTAGGTTGGGTAAGTTAGGTAAGTTAGGTAATTTATGTTAAGTTAGGTTGGGTAAGTTAGGTTAGGTTATGTAAGGTAGGTTAGGTTATTTAAGTTAGGTTAGGTTATGCAAGTTAAGTTAGGATTGGTTAGGTTAGGTAAGGTAAGGTAAGTTAGGATAGGTTAGGTAGGTTAGGTTAGGTTAGGTTAAGCTAGGTTAGGTTAGGTTAAGTTAGGTTAGGTTATGCAAGTTATGTTAGGTTAGGTTAGGTTAGTTAAGTTAGGATAGGTAAGGTTAGGTAAGTTAGGTTAGGTTAGGTTAGTTAGGTTAGGTTAGGTTAGTTAAGTTAGGTTAGGTTGGGTTATGCAAGTTAAGTTAGGTAAGGTAAGTTAGGATAGGTTAGGTAAGTTAAGTTAGGTTAGGTTAGTTAAGTTAGGTTAGGTTAGGTTATGCAAATTAAGTTAGGATAGGTTAGGTTAGGTAAGGTAAGTTAGGATAGGTTAGGTAAGTTAGGTTAGATTAAGTTAGGTTAGTTAAGTTAGGATAGGTAAGATAGGTTAGGTTAGTTATGTAAGCTAGGTTAGGTTTAGGTTTATGCAGTGTTGTTCAGAGAATAGTTTTAAGGTAAAGTTAACAGAAATGTAAGTAAATTTGATCTGAAAAGCTGAACTAGTTGTATTTGGAGAGATGTTTTATGTCTGAAGATGTCTTAGAGAACAATATTGATGTCTTTGAGAACAACTTTGATGAACGAAGATGTCTTAGAAAGCTTCTCTGATGAACGAAAGGTTACTTAGAGAATTCTTTAGATGACTGTATTAAACTTTTTTTTGATGGCTCTGAGGATAGCTTTGTTGAACGAGGATGTCTCAGAAGGCTTCTCTGATTAACAAAGGTAACTCTGAAAATAACTTTGATGTCTTAGAGAACAACATTGACTTCTCAGAGAACAAGTTTGATGAACGAAGATGTCTTAGAAAGCTTCTCTGATGAACGAAAGGTTACTTAGAGACTAACATTTGATAACTGAGATTAACTTTTTGATGACTGAGATTAATTTTTAATGTCTCTGGGAATAACTTTTATGACTCTGAGAATAACTTTGATGACTCTGAAAATGACTTTGATGTCTTACAGATCAACTTTGATGACTGAGAATAGCTTTTGATGACTGTGAATAACTCTGATGTCTCTGAGAATAACTTTAGATGTCTCTGAGAATAACGTTTATGGACGAAGATGTCTGAGATTAACTTTTGATAGCTCTGAGAATAACTTTTGTGGATATGAGAATATATTTGGATAACTCTGAGAATAACTTATATGTCTTAGAGAACAACTTTTGATGAACGAGAGTGAGTTAGAGATTACCTTTTGGTAGCTCTGAGAACAACTTTTGATGTCTCTGAGAATAACTTTGATGTCTCTGAGAATAACTTTGATGTCTCTGAGAATAACTTTGATGTCTCTGAGAATAACTTTGATGTCTCTGAGAATAACTTTTAAAGATGAAGATGCCTGAGATTAACTTTTGAGGACATGAGTAGTATTTGACGATTTTGAGTGTGTCTTTGAGTGTGTCCTTGATGCATCGAAGAGTGTACTTGATTTCTCGAGGAGTAACTTTGGTGTCACGGAGAGTGTCTTTGTTGTCTTAAAGAGCACCTTTGACTATTTTTCTTACTCATTGAGGTATACTGTTAGTTACAAAAGTGTAGAACGATACTCCATTTTACTATTTTTAGTTGAGGAAAGACAAGAAAATATGATGACGGAGACTATTTTTTGTGCTCCCCAAAGTATAATGTCAGTTAAGAAAAAAGAGATGAAAGATATCTTTGGCTATTTTGTCTTACTTGATGAAACATAATGGCTGTTAAAAAATGATGAACAAGACTATTTTCAGTTACTTGACGATGGATAAAGTTAGTTATGAACAGTATTGGAAAGATTCCTTTGACTATTTTTAGCTAAGAGAAAGGTTATTTTAGTTAAGAACAGTGATGGTAAGAAATATTAAGTTGACTACGAGAATTACTTTGACATAGTTTTGCAAATAAAACTGGGTGACTAAATTTGTTTGGGGACTGTATTGCTGATGATAATATTTGACAAAGAACTTGCTACTGAATAGAAGAAACAATGGTACATTTCTATTTTAAAAGAACATGTAAGTGTTATACGTTCGCGTTTATTAGAATCATGGTTTAGTAAGGTTGAAGCGAAAACAGTTGCACGTTTTTCTAAGCCTACTGATGCCGAATACTTTGCAATTGCACGGTCAGCCGTGGACACAACCAAAGGTGATGCACGTTTTGTTGTTGATGAGAAAGCCATTGTTAGCCTCCAGTCTTGGCCTGAATTTAAGGATTTCTTTCGCCGTCGCTTTGTTAATAAAGGAGACCTTGACCCATATAGGTTAGTCAAGAAAATTGCCAATGCCACCATGCAGCCTGGTGAATCGTTTAATGCGTTTACTAGCCGTCTCGATCAGTATCTGTATGCCTTAGTTTCTGCTATGAATAATTCGACTTGGTTAGATAAAGACAATAATCTGTCCCCTGAGGCTATGGCCAAAATGATAGCATTTGGTACTTTAATGCATTTTGCCCCCGAGCATACAAAACCAATCGTTGAGCAACAAAATTTTGGTGTTAAACATGAAATTGGTGAAGTATTTGAGGCTATTAACAATGCCGCAGATAAACTAGCTCCCCGAAGTGCTCAACTGTTGCCACCCTCTGATGCTGTAAATGTAGTCACAAGCTCTCAGCATCCTCCCACAAATTCTCAAAACTCTTGGTCGCAGAAGCGTACCCATGCTCGTAGCCCCCAGTCAAATTCGCCGCCTCATAAAATGCCGAAACGCCATAGTCCACAACCATCCACTCCCTCATGTTGGCATTGTGGTAAGAGTAACCACCTTGCAAGGGACTGTTGGTCCGCCCCTAGATCATCACCTCCTAGACAATTCTCTCGGCCCCCTCATCAATCTAATCATTCTAGGCTTCCATATTGCACGTACCATAAACAAGTTGGTCACCACACTGCGGATTGTAGAGCTAGGCAAAGGACATCTCCACCTCGTAACTCCCATGGTCAGTCTTGGCGAGGCTCACAGCGTCCAAGACATTATCAGAACTCTCGTAATTACAACTCCCAGCCCAGCTATAATGCAACTTCAAATTATAATGCTCAGTCACAGAATGCTGGAGCTCAGAATGTTCACTCCATGTCGTCGGGAAACCCCCAAGGCCATCCGCTAACCAATTCAAGCTAGCCAATCCTAGTGCCCTCCCTGTGTATTCAGTAGCTACCCAAAATAGATTTGGACACTTGACAGAGGAGGACACTGACTCTAGACCAGTTGTAGATGTTGACGGATCCACACAGTAAATTTGACACAAACAAGACACAGATATCCCAGACAACATAAGTCAAAAATAGTAACTTGTCCAGTCTCAAGTGATGGTCCCCTTGTCTCAGCCATTGTACATGGTAGAGTTTTAAAAGTTTTTCTTGACTCAGGTGCAAAAATTAATATTGTCAAGCCCTCAGCTCTTAGAGACATTGAGAGTAAGCACCCTACTATTTTAAAACAGTCACACATACCTTTTCTAAGTGGTATTTCAGGAAATAAAGTAAAAGTTCAGGGTGAAATTGACCTCCCACTCAAGTTCAATGATGTCACATTGTCTATAACATGTTTAGTTGTTGACATTATTCATTTTCCTGGAGACATTCTCTTAGGTCTGTACACCATGATTGATGAAAATATTGCATTGTTTCCCCATCGTTGGAACATAAGTATCAAAGACCATGTCATACCCTTGTGTAGCATGTATCGACAGGGCCACGAGTTCAACCTTCAATCAGATTATGTTAATTTTGTCGACACCCGCCTTGCAAGCGTAGGTTTGTCAGATCATTGTCGTGGTAGCATACCCGAGAAAACAGGCACTCGATTGAAGCATAGTAGTTGTGCAGTTGTTAAGGAGAATGAGTATCGGGACTTTCTGGAAGGGGACGCCCTAACGGATTCTCGTTGTCTCGCTCGCCTGGCAGCTTCCATCTCTGAAGTCAGTGGTTCCACGGCTACTGACACTGTGTTACACCCTCATTCTCTCACCAGAATAAGAGTTAAGGTTCAGGGAGTGCCTGAGTTGTCGGATGTGATTGCGGAAAGTGAAACATGTAAAGTGAATGGTACATTTGTTGAACCCTCCTGGCACACAGTGCAGGATGGTACTGTTACATTATTTATCGCAAACACTAGTAATGCCGATATCCATCTCCAGTCTGGTACCCATGTTGTAGATTTTGCCCATTACTCGTTACCGGTGCGAGTTGTGGATGATGTCTCCATGGATCATACTGTTTGTACACTCACACCAGGAGAACAGGGATCTCAGCCAGAGGTGCAAGCGCAACACCTCAGTCCTACTGATTTTCCTGACTCTGTGGCTCAGCTTTTGAAAATTTTGAACAAGAATAGAGCTGTTGTTGCTCTACCAGGAGAAAAATTAGGTCTCACTCCTCTCATTACACATAAAATTCCCCTTGAACAAGGAACTACGCCTATTTATGTACCAGCTTACCGTCTTCCCCATTCTCAGAGAGCAGAAGCAGATAGACTTGTAGAAGAAATGTTACAGAGTGATGTAATTGAATCGAGTAATTCGCCATGGAACGCTCCATTGATTCTTGTACCAAAGCGAGATGGGACTTGGAGACCTGTAATCGATTATCGCAAGCTTAACAGAGTAACAATACCTGATCGTTTCCCACTTCCAGTTCTAAATGATTTGTTGCAAAGTATTGGTCGAAACAAAGTATTCTCAACGTTAGATTTGTTGCAGGGATTCTGGCAAATCCCCCTTGATGAGGAAAGTAAACAATTGACAGCCTTTAGTACTCCCAATGGTCATTTTCATTTCAAAAGAATGCCGTTTGGTTTGCGTAGTAGTCCAATAACCTTTTCACGGCTCATGACAAATCTATTTCGTAGGTTGATAGGAAGTACGCTTCTAGTTTACCTTGATGATCTCATAATCATGTCGCAAGATGTTCAGACTCATTTCCAGAACCTTGAGAAAGTACTTGCAAAGCTCGCTGAAGCTAATTTAAAAATAAAGCTTGCAAAATGTTCATTTTTAAAGCAAAAGATTAATTTCCTAGGTCATACAGTTACACCTTCAGGTATTACATTGAATGAATCAAAAATTATTGCTGCCCGTGATTTTCCAACACCTCGTACCGCAGAAGCCGTAAGACAGTTCACAGGTCTTGTAGGATTTTATCGTTCATTTATTGCTGGATTCTCTATTATAGCCGCTCCGCTTTACAAGTTGCAAAGAAAAGATGAACCCTTTGTTTGGGGAGAGGCCCAGGATCAATCATTCAAAAAACTCAAAGCAGCCTTGATTTCGTCACCTGTCCTTAGGTACCCAGATTTTTCTAAACCTTTTACGTTGGTTACAGATGCTAGTGACATAGGTTTAGGTGCTGCATTACTTCAAACAGAAGGTCACAGAGATCACGCAATAGCTTATGCTAGCCGCACATTATCCAAAGAAGAGAAAAATTATAGTGCAACAGAACGAGAAGCCTTGGCAGTTGTTTGGGCACTTAAACATTTCAAGGATACAATTTATAATTACCCAGTTCATGTTCTTACAGATCACCAACCATTAATTCCCTTGTTCAAAAATAAGAATCCAGTTGGAAAGTTTGCTAGATATTTGCTCACAATTCAAGAATTCAATCCCACATTTGGATATATTCCAGGAAAGCAAAATGTTGTAGCCGATGCGTTTTCTCGACACGTAGCTGCGATTCAGTTAAATTACCCAGCATTAGATGCTACAGTAGTAGAAACGGAACAAAGACAAGACCCCATATGGGCACCCGTCATTAAATTTTTGACTAAGCAAGACACTCGCCCGATTCATAAACCGCCAGTACCATTGAAAGAATTAGTTATGTTGGACAATTTACTGTGTAGAGTAGTAAAGCTAGGGACAGCCTCGAGGAAATGTTGTCAGTTAGTTGTTCCAGCTGTCTTGGTACCAACTGTGTTAAAAATTATCCATGATGCTCCTGCAAGTGCACATCCAGGAAAGGATCGTACACTCCAACAAGGTCGATTGAAATATTTTTGGCCAAAAATGGCTAAGGAGATTGCTCATTATGTTGACAGATGTTTAACTTGTTTACAGCACAAGGGACATGTTTCAGGACCTAATCCAATTCAGGTGTACCCAGCAACTAAAGCTCCTTGGGAACGAATATCGATGGATTTATTGACAAATTTTGCGGAAACAGAGAAAGGGAACAAACATTTGCTTGTGATGGTCGATAATTTTTCACGGTTTTGCGAACTAGTTCCTATCCCGAACAAAACAGCAGAAACCATAGCCAGCGCATTCCATGACCAAATAATTTGTAGATATAGTATGCCTAAAGTAATCCTTTCAGATAATGGACCGGAATTCAGTAATAGTATTCTAACTAGCTTGTGTGATTTATATAACATCAAAAAAATGTAGCATTATGCCTTACCATCCGGCAAGTAATGGACTAGCTGAACGTACTAACAGGAAAGTGTTAGATGCCTTGAGAGTCACGTTGAATTTTGATAACAACAATTGGGATGATTTTATACCCTTAATTCAGTGTGCTATAAATTCTTCAATTAATGTTTCTACAGGTGACACACCTCACGCTATTCTTTATGGTACAGATAAGATCCTCCCTAATGAATTGATTAACGTACCTCCTACTCCCTTATATAACATAGATGATTTTGTTCAAGTGAAGCGTAGACAAATGCAACTAGTATTCAAGAAAATACGAGAACAACTGTCCAAAGCAACAGCCGAGTTCACTCTAGCAAGGAATGCACGAGCTAAACCCAGTAAAATAACTATTGGATCTGTAGTAATGATACTTAACCAACACAGGTCTGGTCCCATGTACAAGTTAACTAAGAAATTTTTGGGTCCATATAAGGTAATCGAGCTTATTAAAGGTAACAAATACAGACTTAAGAACTTGTTAACAGGAGAGTATATAAATGAACATTTAGACCACATGAAGTTAGCTAAAATGACTGTTGACGAGACTGATGAGGAAGATGACAATGAACTTACCCAGACAGATACTCCTACTCTGACACCACCTTCTGTGGTTGACAGACCACTTGATGTTCAGCAACCCCATACTAGCAATTATAATCTTAGATCTAGACCTCTCGTTTCAACCGTGCACTCACCACACGTCCATTGGCTAGATGTTAACGAGGATATCTCTCAAGATGATAGTTTGTCACATGAAGTTTCATCTGTTCCGGACCTTCAGTCAGAGCCAGAGTTGTATAGTGCTCTGGATGAGCTAGGTGTAGATATCCGCAGAATTTATAATTGATTGCACTCTGCAGTTATTCTGTTTGTTTTGAAAAAAAAAATCATTTGCAGTATTTCTACCACATGTGTCTTATTATTACCATTATATATAATGTATAGTTTTTCTCAACTTTATTTTGTTATAAATTAGATGCCATTGTTAAGTCTACTACCATTTGTATTTTTACAGTGCTTGTCATAAGAGTTATTATTGTTCTAGCAACCACATTGAGGCCAGTGAATCCTGACTGCTATCACGCAGATGTTAGTCTTCTTGATCCAGGTCTTGTATATGCTTGTAAATATATTGCACATTATATATATTGTACATTGGTCTTGTAAATATATTGTATTATTTCAGAAAAAAAAAGAGAAAAAAAAAAAAAAAAATCATTATCTATCTTGAAATTCAATTGTGGTTGTTAGGTCAGAACTTTGTTCCATTAATGTAATAATTGTTTAATTTTGTATGGTTTTCAAGCACATGCCATTGACACATGTTAATAATTTTGTTTAGGCAATACCTTGAGTTGTATTGTTCATATCTGATCAGTAGACATACACATGTTCTTAATACTCTGGTTTAATCAAAGAATTGTTACCATGACTTTCACCTATTATGATGAATTTTTTTTTTGGTGCATATATGCCGAGTTGTTAGTATTACGCACACCTGATCTTCTTTCAATGTTTTATTATGCAAATTTCACATGTAAGCCATTATTGAATGCCACCGAGGTCCTTTCAGTATCATTGTAACTATATAGCTAGCCAGAGCTTGTCGACAAGGGACGTCGACTTGGTAGCGTGTCCGAGCGGTGTTATACTCAAAATTCTGTCAGTTGAAATGTAACCAATCACAGGCGAGTAGGCCTCTGACGTCATGCCAGACAGAGGAGCATCAAGCATGCTCCCAGCAGCAGCCTCAGTTATCCTCACAGACTCAGAGTAGAAGGACCTCGGCTAGGCAGATATATACCTTGCTATCTCAGTCAATAAATATATACAGAAGAGACTACTGTGTCTACCTTCTACCCGAACAAGGCAAACGAATATAAGAGAATGAGTTGAACATATTGAACATACTGAGAACACATAGAACACGTAAGAGAATGAGAGGAACATATGGGGAAATGAGAAAGAATGAAGAGAACATGTAAGAAAAGTTGATGGATATAGTGAACATGCTGGGAATATGAACTTACAGAGAACATGAAAACATGATAAGGAGAATAGGGAATACAAAGAATGAACAATGAACTTGTGAAGAACATAGAGAATATGACAAAGAATGTAGATAACATGTAAGTGAAGGTGATAAACGAAGTGATCTTGTGAGGAACATGAACTTGTAGAGGAACATGAATATTGGCAAAGAACACAAAAAATATGGAAGACAGCATGAGTATTGAGTATAAACGTTGTAAAGAGAACATGCGATGAACATGAAAACACAGAAAATATGACTTGAATTTGTAGAGAACATCATGAGACTAAGAGAATGATCATAGAAAAAAATGGAGAAAACTGGTGAAAAAAATATGAACTGAATGGGCAGTGAACATTTGAAGAACATGGAGTGAACACGGAAAACATGGAAAAGAATGTGAAGAACACAGTGAATATAGAGAAAATATGCAAATACAGTATGATTATTGAAGGTTTGGATAAGTTGTGGGGAGGTAAAGGAAGGTAAGGGAGGGAGAGGGTAAGGTAAGATTTTGACCGTGTGATTATTGCTTACTTGGGTAAACAAAAGGTATTGAAGGTAAGGTGTTATATGACTGTGTGAATATTATATATCTGAGAACGAAATGGGTATTAAAGGCCATGTTGTTTACTTTGATTCAAAATCAATTTTGAAGAACATTGAACTAAGGTGGAGGACATGAGCTGAAACTCGGTTAATGTCTTGATTTATTTTACTACGTAGAAATATAGTGATCTTAAATTTCAGGAGAATTGATCTGATAATAAAGAACATCTACAAATGAGCTAAGGCAGCGGACATGAGCTAGAGTTTGGTAATTGTTACTAAAGAATTTGTACAAATGAACTACGGTGGAGGACAAGAGCTGGAGCTCAGTAACTGACTTGATCTTATTTACTGTGTTTGAAATACAGGGGGTTAAAATTTCAGGGAAATTGATTAAGTATTACCGAAGATACGCGAGGGAACAAAGGCTGAGGACAGGAGCTGGAGCTCAGTAACTAAATTACTGTATTGCACTACGTTTAAAATATCGATATTTAAAATTTTAGGGGGATTGGACTGTTAGTAAAGAAGTTATGGGAATAAACTAAGGCTGGGACAGGAGCTAGAACTTGCTTACTGACTCGGTTGATTTGTGTAAAACTGACTCGTTTAATGTAAAGGAACAAACATTACGATGTCTAAAATAGCTGTTCAGAATTATGAATGAACAATATGAAGAAGGAAAGGGGGTAAGGTAACAGGTAGAGAGAGGGGGAGAGACGGTCAAGATAAGATTAAGGAGATGACCCCTGTTTTGTGAGGTAGGGAGGGAAGGAAGGAGGGAGGGGGTGTGAGGTAAGGTGACGCGGGAAGTTGGGAGAGAAAGGGGAAGGGAGGGGGTGTGAGGTAGGAGCAGGAGATGCAGGGGTTGGGAGGGAAGGGGGAGGGGGGTCGTTGGGTAATGCCGCAGTTTTTAGTTATATAGATATATACTAGTTTCTATGTACTGAGGGTTTCTATGTGGGTAAGAATCCCACTTAAAAGTATATGGTCTAAAATATCTGTTTATTATTGGTAAGAATTCTGAAAAATTGGAATTTCTCCTATAAGAAATCCTTAACAAACTTCTATGAAATTATTTTCATCATAAGAACTCTTAACAAACTTCTAAGATTGCTTTATTTGAAAATAGTCGTTGAAAAATCCGCAATTGAAAACAAACAAAAATTACCCGTAGAATTTACCTGAAAACCCTGTGACACAAACACGATATTTCCCAGCGACAAACTTTCGTCTCTACGGTGTCATCCCTACTACTCCTTGGTACTGCAGGTACCAAGGTACTGCAGGTACTGCAGGTACCAAGGTACTGCAGGTACCATGGTACTGCAGGTACCAAGGTACTGTGGGTACCAAGGTACTGTGGGTACCAAGGTACTGTGGGTACCAAGGTACTGTGGGTACCAAGGTACTGCAGGTACCAAGGTACTGTGGGTACCAAGGTACTGTAGGTACCAAGGTACTGCAGGTACCAAGGTACTGCAGGTACCAAGGTACTGTGGGTACCAAGGTACTGTGGGTACCAAGGTACTGTGGGTACCAAGGTACTGTGGGTACCAAGGTACTGTGGGTACCAAGGTACTGTGGGTACCAAGGTACCAAGGTACTGCAGGTACCAAGGTACTGCAGGTACCAAGGTACTGTGGGTACCAAGGTACTGCAGGTACCAAGGTACTGTGGGTACCAAGGTACTGCAGGTACCAAGGTACTGTGGGTACCAAGGTACTGTGGGTACCAAGGTACCAAGGTACTGCAGGTACCAAGGTACTGCAGGTACCAAGGTACTGTGGGTACCAAGGTACTGCAGGTACCAAGGTACTGTGGGTACCAAGGTACTGCAGGTACCAAGGTACTGTGGGTACCAAGGTACTGCAGGTACCAAGGTACTGTGGGTACCAAGGTACTGCAGGTACCAAGGTACTGTGGGTACCAAGGTACTGCAGGTACCAAGGTACTGTGGGTACCAAGGTACTGCAGGTACCAAGGTACTGTGGGTACCAAGGTACTGCAGGTACCAAGGTACTGTGGGTACCAAGGTACTGCAGGTACCAAGGTACCAAGGTACTGCAGGTACCAAGGTACTGTGGGTACCAAGGTACTGCAGGTACCAAGGTACCAAGGTACTGCAGGTACCAAGGTACTGTGGGTACCAAGGTACCAAGGTACTGCAGGTACCAAGGTACCAAGGTACTGCAGGTACCAAGGTACTGCAGGTACCAAGGTACCAAGGTACTGCAGGTACCAAGGTACTGTGGGTACCAAGGTACTATGGGTACCAAGGTACTGTGGGTACCAAGGTACTGCAGGTACCAAGGTACTGCAGGTACCAAGGTACTGCAGGTACCAAGGTACTGTGGGTACCAAGGTACTATGGGTACCAAGGTACTGTCGGTACCAAGGTACTGTGGGTACCAAGGTACTTAGGGTACCAAGGTACTGTGGGTACTGCAGGTACTGCAGGTACCAAGGTACTGTGGGTACCAAGGTACTGTGGGTACCAAGGTACTGCAGGTACCAAGGTACTGTGGGTACCAAGGTACTGTGGGTACCAAAGTACTGCAGGTACCAAGGTACTGTGGGTACCAAGGTACTGCAGGTACCAAGGTACTGTGGGTACCAAGGTACTGTGGGTACCAAGGTACTGCAGGTACCAAGGTACTGTGGGTACCAAGGTACTGTAGGTACCAAGGTACTGCAGGTACCAAGGTACTGTGGGTACCAAGGTACTGTGGGTACCAAGGTACTGCAGGTACCAAGTACTGTGGGTACCAAGGTACTGCAGGTACCAAGGTACTGCAGGTACCAAGGTACTGCAGGTACCAAGGTACTGTGGGTACCAAGGTACTGTGGGTACCAAGGTACTGTGGGTACCAAGGTACTGCAGGTACCAAGGTACTGTGGGTACCAAGGTACTGTGGGTACCAAGGTACTGCAGGTACCAAGGTACTGTGGGTACCAAGGTACTGCAGGTACCAAGGTACTGTGGGTACCAAGGTACTGTAGGTACCAAGGTACCAAGGTACTGCAGTTACCAAGGTACCAAGGTACTGCAGGTACCAAGGTACTGCAGGTACCAAGGTACTGCAGGTACCAAGGTACTGTGGGTACCAAGGTACTGTGGGTACCAAGGTACTGTGGGTACCAAGGTACTGTGGGTACCAAGTTACTGAGGGTACCAAGGTACTGTGGGTACCAAGGTACTGTGGGTACCAAGGTACTGTGGGTACCAAGGTACTGAGGGTACCAAGGTACTGTGGGTACCAAGGTGCTGTGGGTACCAAGGTACTGAGGGTACCAAGGTACTGTGGGTACCAAGGTACTGTGGGTACCAAGGTACTGTGGGTACCAAGGTACAGTGGGTACCAAGGTACTGAGGGTACCAAGGTACCAAGGTACTGTGGGTACTGCAGGTACCAAGGTACTGTGGGTACCAAGGTGCTGTGGGTACCAAGGTACTGAGGGTACCAAGGTACTGTGGGTACCAAGGTACTGTGGGTACCAAGGTACTGCAGGTACCAAGGTACTGCAGGTACCTAGGTACCAAGGTACTGTGGGTACAGCAGGTACCAAGGTACTGTGGGTACCAAGGTACTGCAGGTACCAAGGTACCAAGGTACTGAGGGTACCAAGGTACTGAGGGTACCAAGGTACTGTGGGTACCAAGGTACTGAGGGTACCAAGGTACTGAGGGTACCAAGGTATTGTGGGTACCAAGGTATTGTGGGTACCAAGGTACTGAGGGTACCAAGGTACTGAGGGTACTAAGGTACTGTGGGTACCAAGGTACTGTGGGTACCAAGGTACTGTGGGTACCAAGGTACTGTGGGTACCAAGGTACTGCAGGTACCAAGGTACTGCAGGTACCAAGGTACTGTGGGTACTGCAGGTACCAAGGTACTGTGGGTACTGCAGGTACCAAGGTACTGTGGGTACCAAGGTACTGTGGGTACCAAGGTACTGCAGGTACCAAGGTACTGTGGGTACCAAGGTACTGCAGGTACCAAGGTACTGGGGGTACCAAGGTACTGTTGGTACTGAGGGTACCAAGGTACTGTGGGTACCAAGGTACTGTGGGTACCAAGGTACTGTGGGTACCAAGGTACTGTGGGTACTAAGGTACTGTGGGTACTAAGGTACTGTGGGTACCAAGGTACTGTGGGTACCAAGGTACTGTGGGTACCAAGGTACTGTGGGTACCAAGGTACTGTGGTTACCAAGGTACTGAGGGTACCAAGGTACTGTGGTTACCAAGGTACTGAGGGTACCAAGGTACTGAGGGTACCAAGGTACTGTGGTTACCAAGGTACTGAGGGTACCAAGGTACTGAGGGTACCAAGGTACTGAGGGTACCAAGGTACTGTGGGTACCAAGGTACTGTGGTTACCAAGGTACTGAGGGTACCAAGGTACTGAGGGTACCAAGGTACTGTGGTTACCAAGGTACTGAGGGTACCAAGGTACTGAGGGTACCAAGGTACTGAGGGTACCAAGGTACTGTGGTTACCAAGGTACTGAGGGTACCAAGGTACTGTGGTTACCAAGGTACTGAGGGTACCAAGGTACTGAGGGTACCAAGGTACTGTGGTTACCAAGGTACTGAGGGTACCAAGGTACTGAGGGTACCAAGGTACTGTGGTTACCAAGGTACTGAGGGTACCAAGGTACTGTGGTTACCAAGGTACTGAGGGTACCAAGGTACTGAGGGTACCAAGGTACTGAGGGTACCAAGGTACTGTGGTTACCAAGGTACTGAGGGTACCAAGGTACTGTGGTTACCAAGGTACTGAGGGTACCAAGGTACTGTGGGTACCAAGGTACTGTGGGTACCAAGGTACTGTGGTTACCAAGGTACTGTGGTTACCAAGGTACTGAGGGTACCAAGGTACTGTGGGTACCAAGGTACTGTGGGTACCAAGGTACTGTGGTTACCAAGGTACTGAGGGTACCAAGGTACTGAGGGTACCAAGGGACAGCTTGTACAACACAACAAAAAGCACAAGTAATTACTACAAGTTAATATTATCCAGACCCACACGCCTCGTGTCAACCTGTCGGGACAGTTTGGCAAGATCAGTAGAGATGTGGAGTTCTGAGCTCGTCACCTCACTCGCTATACGCGGCTGGCGTGACCATAAACTACTTGACCCTGTGGTTACATTGGTGGGGAATGAAAACCTAACCTAACCTACCCTAACCTAACCTAACCTAACCTAACCTAACCTAACCTAACCTAACCTAACCTAACCTAACCCAACCTAACCTAACCTAACCTAACCTAACCTAACCCAACCTAACCTAACCTAACCTAACCTAACCTAACCTAACCTAACCCAACCTAACCTAACCTAACCTAACCTAACCTAACCTAACTTAACCTAACCTAACCTAACCTAACCTAACCTAACTTAACCTAACCTAACCTAACCTAACCTAACCTAACTTAACCTAACCTAACCTAACCTAACCTAACCTAACCTAACCACAAACCAATGCTTACATTAATCTTTAGACTGTCACAGAACCTAACACTATGATACACAGTATGTTCAGGACAAGGGTATATGAACTCCCGGAGGGACACAGTGTCAACGACACATATGACTGTTTAATATATGTGTGTTGGTATGTCGTAAAAGTCCATTACAAAAGTACAATAAATATTTATTGATTTAATTTAGTAATAGTATTTTATTATATGTACAGCAATGTAGAATAACTTTGGATTTAGTGTAAAACTTCACCTGTATGACAGATGTCCTTATCTCTCTCTCTCTCTCTCTCTCTCTCTCTCTCTCTCTCTCTCTCTCTCTCTCTCTCTCTCTCTCTCTCTCTCTCTCTCTCTCTCTCTCTCTCTCCCTCTCCCTCTCTCTCTCTCTCTCTCTCTCTCTCTCTCTCTCTCTCTCTCTCTCTCTCTCTCTCTCTCTCTCTCTCTCTCTCTCTCTCTCTCTCTCTCTCTCTCTCTCTCTCTCTCTCTCTCTCTCTCTCTCTCTCTCCCTCTCTCTCTCTCTCTCTCTCTCTCTCTCTCTCTCTCTCTCTCTCTCTCTCTCTCTCTCTCTCTCTCTCTCTCTCTCTCTCTCTCTCTCTCTCTCTCTCTCTCTCTCTCTCTCTCTCTCTCCTGTTATGTTTACTATGTCTTTGGTCTATAAACACCCCACATCTTACCAGGGGACTAATCGCCATAAGTGGCGTTTCCATAATGAAAATATGAGATGCATTTTGCTGCAGGTAGAACAAAAGGTTAATTGGCTAACACCCTAATTGCCAGCACTAACAAGTGAGCAGTTGCCTCAAGAGGTTCCCAGTGCTTAATAGTCTCACGCTATGGCCAGGTTTCCCCAATCAGTTTAAATACTAATTGATGGTGTTCCGTTGATGTCGTTTGGTAAGACTTCGCTTAAATGGGGCAGTTAACTCTGATTGCGAGGTGTCAGCTAATGGGCATCATCAGAGCGGTCGCTGATGGATTAGCTGTTAGGATAATTTCGTTATTGGTGATTGAAATGATGTGTCTTCCCACAATCCCTACCTCACACACCCTGCATCCTTCTACCACCACCACACCACATAACCACCACCACACCACATAGCCACCACCACACCACATAGCAACCACCACACCACATAGCCACCACCACACCACATAACCACCACCACACCACATAACCACCACCAC
Organism: Procambarus clarkii; assembly: GCF_040958095.1. Taxonomy (NCBI): domain Eukaryota; kingdom Metazoa; phylum Arthropoda; class Malacostraca; order Decapoda; family Cambaridae; genus Procambarus; species Procambarus clarkii. The sequence continues at coordinate 9,548,658 of NC_091162.1, forward strand.
ACCACATAGCCACCACCACACCACATAGCCACCACCACACCACATAACCACCACCACACCACATAACCACCACCACACCACATAGCCACCACCACACCACATAGCAACCACAACACCACATAGCAACCACCACACTACATAACCACCACCACATAACCACCACCAAACCACATAGCAACCACCACACCACATAGCAACCACCACACTACATAACCACCACCACACCACATAACCACCACCACACCACATAACCACCACCACACCACATAGCAACCACCACACTACATAACCACCACCACATAACCACCACCAAACCACATAGCAACCACCACACCACATAGCAACCACCACACTACATAACCACCACCACACCACATAACCACCACCACACCACATAACCACCACCACACCACATAGCAACCACCACACTTCATAACCACCACCACACCACATAGCAACCACCACACCACATAGCAACCACCACACTACATAACCACCACCACACCACATAACCACCACCACACCACATAACCACCACCACACCACATAGCAACCACCACACTAAATAACCACCACCACATAACCACCACCACACTACATAACCACCACATAACCACCACCACACCACATAACCACCACCACACTACATAACCACCACCACACCACATAACCACCACCACACTACATAACCACCACCACACCACATAACCACCACCACACCACATAACCACCACCACACCACATAACCACCACCACACCACATAACCACCACCACATAACCACCATCACACCACATAACCACCACCACACCACATAACCACCACCACACCACATAACTACCACCACACTACATAACCACCACCACACCACATAACCACCACCACACCACATAACCACCACCACATAACCACCATCACACCACATAACCACCACCACATAACCACCACCACATAACCACCACCACACCACATAACCACCACCACATAACCACCATCACACCACATAACCACCACCACATAACCACCACCACATAACCACCACCACACCACATAACCACCATCACACCACATAACCACCACCACATAACCACCACCACACCACATAACCACCACCACACCACATAACCACCACCACATAACCACCACCACACCACATAACCACCACCACACCACATAACCACCACCACATAAGCACCATCACACCACATAACCACCACCACATAACCACCACCACACCACATAACCACCACCACACCACATAACCACCACCACACTACATAACCACCACCACACCACATAACCACCACCACACCACATAACCACCACCACACCACATAACCACCACCACACCACATAACCACCACCACATAACCACCACCACACCACATAACCACCACCACACCACATAACCACCACCACACCACATAACCACCACCACACCACATAACCACCACCACACCACATAACCACCACCACATAACCACCACCACACCACATAACCACCACCACACTACATAACCACCACCACACCACATAACCACCACCACACCACATAACCACCACCACACCACATAACCACCACCACACCACATAACCACCACCACACCACATAACCACCACCACATAACCACCATCACACCACATAACAACCACCACATAACCACCACCACATAACCACCACCACACCACATAACCACCACCACACCACATAACCACCACCACATAACCACCATCACACCACATAACCACCACCACATAACCACCACCACACCACATAACCACCACCACATAACCACCACCACACCACATAACCACCACCACCACATAACCACCATCACACCACATAACCACCACCACATAACCACCACCACACCACATAACCACCACCATATAACCACCACCACACCACATAACCACCACCATATAACCACCACCACACCACATAACCACCACCACATAACCACCACCACACCACATAACCACCACCACACCACATAACCACCACCACATAACCACCACCACACCACATAACCACCACCACACCACATAACCACCACCACACCACATAACCACCACCACACCACATAACCACCACCACATAACCACCACCACACAACATAACCACCACCACATAACTACCACCACACCACATAACCACCACCACACCACATAACCACCACCACACAACATAACCACCACCACACCACATAACCACCACCACACAACATAACCACCACCACATAACTACCACCACACCACATAACCACCACCACACCACATAACCACCACCACACCACATAACCACCACCACACCACATAACCACCACCACACCACATAACCACCACCACACTACATAACTACCACCACACCACATAACCACCACCACACAACATAACCACCACCACATAACCACCACCACACCACATAACCACCACCACACCACATAACTACCACCACACCACATAACCACCACCACACCCCATAACCACCACCACACCCCATAACCACCACCACACCACATAACCACCACCACACCACATAACCACCACCACACCACATAACCACCACCACACCACATAACCACCACCACACCACATAACCCCCACCACACCCCATAACCACTACCACATAACCCCCACCACACCACATAACCACCACCACACCACATAACCACCACCACACCACATAACCACCACCACACCACATAACCACCACCACACCACATAACCACCACCACATAACCACCACCACACCACATAACCACCACCACACCCCATAACCACCACCACACCCCATAACCACCACCACACCACATAACCACCACCACACCACATAACCACCACCACACCACATAACCACCACCACACCACATAACCCCCACCACACCCCATAACCACTACCACATAACCCCCACCATACCACATAACCACCACCACACCACATAACCACCACCACATAACCACCACCACACCACATAACCACCACCACACCACATAACCACCACCACACCACATAACCACCCCCACATAACCACCACCACACCATATAACCACCACCACACCACATAACCACCACCACACCACATAACCACCACCACACCACATAACCACCACCACATAACCACCACCACCATATAACCACCACCACACCACATAACCACCACCACACCACATAACCACCACCACACCACATAACCACCACCACACCACATAACCACCACCACACCCCATAACCACTACCACATAACCCCCACCACACCAAATAACCACCACCACACCACATAACCACCACCACACCACATAACCACCACCACACCACATAACCACCACCACACCACATAACCACCACCACACCACATAACCACCACCACACCACATAACCACCACCACATCACATAACCACCACCACACCACATAACCACCACCACATAACCACCACCACCACATAACCACCACCACATAACCACCACCACATAACCACCACCACCACATAACCACCACCACATAACCACCACCACACCACATAACCACCACCACACCACATGACCACCACCACATAACCACCACCACACCACATAACCACCACCACACCACATAACCACCACCACACCACATAACCACCACCACACCACATAACCACCACCACATAACCACCACCACACCACATAACCACCACCACATAACCACCACCACACCACATAACCACCACCACATAACCACCACCACACCACATAACCACCACCACACCACATAACCACCACCACACCACATAACCACCACCACATAACCACCACCACACCACATAACCACCACCACATAACCACCACCACACCACATGACCACCACCACACCACATAACCACTACTACATAACCCCCACCACACCACATAACCACCACCACATAACCACCACCACACCACATAACCACCACCACACCACATAACCACCACCACATCACATAACCACTACCACATAACCCCCACCACACCACATAACCACCACCACACCACATAACCACCACCACATAACCACCCCCACATCACATAACCACCACCACACCACATAACCACCACCACATAACCCCCACCACACCACATAACCACCACACCACATAACCACCACCTCACCACATAACCACCACCACATAACCCCCACCACACCACATAACCACCACACCACATAACCACCACACCACATAACCACCACCACATAACCACCACCACATCACATAACCACCACCACACCACATAACCACCACCACATAACCACCACCACACCACATAACCACCACACCACATAACCACCACCACACCACATAACCACCACCACACCACATAACCACCACCACACCACATAACCACCACATCACATAACCACCACCACGCCACATAACCACCACCACATAACCACCACCACATCACATAACCACCACCACACCACATAACCACCACCACATAACCACCACCACATCACATAACCACCACCACACCACATAACCACCACCACATAACCACCACCACATAACCACCACACCACATAACCACCACCACACCACATAACCACCACCACATAACCACCACCACATAACCACCACCACATAACCACCACCACACCACATAACCACCATTAATGATCAATAATCATCGCGATGGTTCTCACATTATTTATTTTGACCAGAAATAATCAAATAATTTGTTTTAACAATTATTAATTATAAAGTGAATCAATTTCCTTATGAAAGAATGGATTGATTGTTGTCTCCTAAGACTGTTGTCTCGCAGTGAATTCAAAGTTGACCTAATTAATTATATATTTAATTACTTATTTTAAAACTAAATAATATGGAATTGTACATGTTAAATTGTTTATAATGTCAATTGTAATCATTTCAATGTTGATTTTGTGTATAATTTTATTATTTGGGTAATATACTTTACCCCTCAGTGAGTATACCGTGAGATGTAGAGTATATCACACATTGGGGTTTACTCTAGTTCACTGTTGTCACGTGGGGGTGGTGGGCCGGGGCTCTGCTAGGACTCGGCTGCTAGGGGCTCAAAAGGCAGAATACTCAGCCCCTCCGACTCCCGGGATTCACCGGAGTCTCCATGGTCACACAGGAGAGGACCAACAATGCCCACCTCCGCAGGTCTTTGCTTCCACCACAAAAGGGGGTGCCACTGATTCACCCTGGAAGCCCTTCAGTCGAACACGGGGAAACTGCTGTTAACAATTCCGGCCTAGACCCGTGGAGGAGTGAAGGAAGACTCAGGCTTACCTTATAACAATAACCTCCCTGAGTCTTGCCTGCCAGACAAAAAGGTTGCAGGAACTCCTTTCCCGCCTGTCTTCTCTATCTTCTTCTTAACAAGGTCGCCAGCTGGGTTATTATATCTGCACCCCAGCAATGCAGTTCAGTGGGTGTATTATATATTGTTTGTAGCCAGAAGGTTGCTACTCCCATAGAGCTGCTACTAGACTGTCGGCCCAGGGTACTCTCCCAGGAAGGTCTGTGTGGCTTTACCTCTCTCTAGCCACCACGTTACTAGTTGCCACCATTCAGGCACTGATACTGATCGGATGGCTAAGGGTACACTTTTATATAGGTCCGTGCTGTCTTTACCACTCTCCAGGCAATAAGAACTGCTATAGAGAACGTAGTGTTCCCTAGGTGGTACTATGATAACCTTCGTGTATGCTCATAGAGAAATATTATAAATGGAGGCACACTTAAACACAGTGATAAAATGTGTGAATTTACTGATGCAAATTACATGAACACACACACAATCACAAGTAATACATGAATATGGAAATAAGGATAATAAGTCTGGAGATCGTCAGCCTCTTCTTCCACGACCTCCAACACTCCTTCAACTGGGCAGAAAGACAGGCGTCCCACACTCTCTCACAGGAGGGCCTCTTCACCACGTCGGCGCCTCTTCTTCACTGTCCTGCCGTCCATACACACTGTCCCCTCTGACAGTCCTGGACACAAGCTGCCTTGCAGCCTATTCTACTACTAAAGTATTAATGTCCTATTGCCACATACATAAGTAAATATTGTGGAGTAACTAGCCTACTCACACAAGGGGTAACGGGAGGGAAAATGATCTACCTTACATTCCTGGCTCACGACGCCTGTCCCTCGATGGTGTGAGGTTCCCACGCTTCCTGAGTCGATCCTTGGCGGTCCAGGAACGTTCCACAGGTCCTCAGGTGTCGTGGAGCCTTCGCGTCGTCGCCGTTCCAATCCCTGAGATTCAGCTACCCCAATCCTGGTTCATCGATAGGCGCTGAGCTAATCACTATTTTCCCACACTCGCCCCTTCCACAAGGCGTTGCTCCTCGCTCAATAAACTTGGTTCCTTTTTGCTTCCCAGAAGCGCGGGGTCTCCAATACATCAGATGGGCTGCGATAGCCTGCGCTAATCCACTAAGAAAGGCTTGTAGAGCCTCTAATCCTTGAGAGCTGACCGAGGTGCGTCCTCTCGCTTCCAAGGCCAGGTCAACTCTGACGTTGGCGCCGCCCGGGGCACTCGGTGACGTCATGGCGGGCCCTGATTGGTCGCCCGCGACCTAAGTCGGCCAATCCGCGATCGGCTAGTGTCCCTTCCAAAAGGTCATATCTGCATTAGGGGATACTCTTTCATTTTATAACAGGGCGCCAATTTCCCCTTACTTACAACTTATAATGTAACTTCCTTCCCTTAACTGGCAGCCGGTCTGGTCGCCACATATATCAATAGACTCCCTGAACCTCAGAGAATCAGTAGGGAGAGCTGATATGACTCTTAAAGCAGGCAAACGAAAGAGATAGAAGAGGGCACCGTAACACTGTGTATATATGAAGTTGTTATATCAGAGTCGGCCACCATACCTTAGAAAAGATGGGCCCATGAGCTAACGCCTCGATCCTGCAGGGACACACACACACACAAGAAACTTTCAAGCCAGCACATCAAGGATCCAACAAGAATGAGAGGAGAAGGTGAACCAGCAATGCTTGATCTGATATTTACCCTAAATGAGTGGGATATAAGGGAAGTTAAGATGGAAGCACCCTTGGGAATGAGTGACCACAGTGTATTGAACTTTGAGTACCTGGTAGAGCTAGGACTTATCTCCCCAAAAAAGAACTAGGAAACAAAAGACTGGCATACCGAAAAGGGAATTATGAACAGATGAGAAGTTTCCTAAGGGATATACCTTGGGACACAGACCTCAGAGCTAAGTCTGTACAAGATATAATAGACTATGTCACCCAAAAGTGTCAGGAGGCAGTAAACAGGTTCATCCCGGCCCAAAGGGAAAAATCCGAGAAGCAAAAGAAGAATCCATGGTATAATAGGGCATGTATGGAAGCGAAGAAACTGAACAAAAGAGCGTGGAGGAACTTCCGGAATAACAGAACACCAGAAAGCAGAGAGAGATACCAGAGAACCAGGAATGAGTACGTCCAGGTGAGAAGAGAAGCAGAGAAAAGTTTTGAAAATGATATAGCAAACAAAGCCAAGACCGAACCAAAGCTACTCCACAGTCACATCAGAAGGAAAACAACAGTGAAAAAACAGGTATTGAAACATAGAACAAGCGAGGACAGGTATACAGAGAATGACAAAGAGGTGTGTGAAGAACTCAACAAGAGGTTCCAGGAGGTCTTCACAACAGAACAAGGTGAGGTCACTGTGCTAGGAGAAAGGGAAGTAAACCAGGCGGCCTTGGAAGGGTGCGAAATTACGAGAGAGGAGGTCAAGAGACACCTGCTGGATCTGGATGTTAGAAAGGCTGTTGGTCCAGATGGGATCTCACCATGGGTACTGAAAGAGTGTGCAGAGGCACTTTGCTTGCCACTCTCCATAGTGTATAGTAGGTCACTGGAGACGGGAGACCTACCAGTAATATGGAAGACGGCGAATGTGGTCCCAATATACAAAGAGGGCGACAGGCAAGAGGCACTGAACTACAGGCCAGTGTCCTTAACTTGTATACCATGCAAGGTGATGGAGAAGATTGTGAGAAAAAAACTGGTAGCACATCTGGAGAGAAGGGACTTCATGATAATTCGCCAACATGGGTTCAGGGAGGGTAAATCTTGCCTGACTGGCTTAATAGAATTCTACGACCAGGTGACAAGGATTAAGCAAGAAAGAGAGGGCTGAGCGGACTGCATTTTCTTGGATTGTCGGAAAGCCTTTGACACAGTAACGCATAAGAGGCTGATACATAAGCTGGAGAGACAGGCAGGTGTAGCTGGTAAGGTGCTCCAATGAATAAGGGAGTACCTGAGCAATAGGAGGCAGAGAGTTACAGTGAGGGGTGAGACCTCAGATTGGCGTGAAGTCACCAGTGGAGTCCCACAGTGCTCTGTACTCGGTCCTATCTTGTTTCAAATATATGTAAATGATCTCCCAGAGGGTATAGAGTCATTTCTCTCAATGTTTGCAGACGATGCCAAAATTCTGAGAAAGATTAAGATAGAAGAGGACTGTTTGAGGCTTCAAGAAGACCTAGACAAGCTGAAGGAATGGTCGAACAAGTGGTTGTTAGAGTTTAACTAAACCAAATGTAATGTAATGAAGATAGGTGTAGGGGGCAGGAGGCCAGACGCAAGGTATCATCTGGGAGAGGAAATTCTTCAGGAGTCAGAGAAAGAAAAAGACTTGGGGGTTGATATCACGCCAGACCTGTCTCCTGCAGCCCATATCAAGAGGATAACATCAGCGGCATATGCCAGGCTGGCCAACATAAGAATGGCATTCAGAAACTTGTGTAAAGAATCATTCAGAACTTTGTATACCACATATGTCAGACCAATCCTGGAGTATGCAGCCCCAGCATGAAGTCCATATCTAGTCAAGGATAAGACTAAACTGGAAAATGTTCAAAGGTTTGCCACCAGACTAGTACCCGAGCTGAGAGGTATGAGCTACGAGAAGAGACTACGGGAATTAAACCTCACTTTGCTGGAAGACAGAAGAGTTTGGGGGAACATGATCACCACACTCAAGATTCTCAAGGGAATTGATAGGGTAGATAAAGACAGGCTATTTAACACAAGGGGCACACGCACAAGGGGACACAGGTGGAAACTGAGTGCCCATATGAGCCACAGAGATATTAGAAAGAACTTTTTTAGTGTCAGAGTGGTTGACAAATGGAATGCATTAGGAAGTGATGTGGTGGAGGCTGACTCCATACACAGTTTCAAGTGTAGATATGATAGAGCCCAATAGGCTCAGGAATCTGTACACCTGTTGATTGACGGTTGAGAGGCGGGACCAAAGAGCCAGATCTCAAACCCCGCAAACACAAGTAGGTGAATACAACTAGGTGAGTACACACACACACACACACACACACACACACACACACACACACACACACACACACACACACACACACACACACACACACACACACACACACACACACACACACACACACACTGCCAGATATTTGGAAAGTATACACACTGCCAGATATTTGGAAAGCAGCTAACGTAGTCCCGATATATAAGAAAGGGGATAGACAGGAGGCACTGAACTACAGGCCAGTGTCCCTAACCTGCATACCATGCAAGCTGATGGAGAAGATTGTGTGAAGAAAGCGAGTGGAGCACCTGGAGTGAAAGAACTTTGTAACAGCATCAACATGGATTCAGGGATGGCAGGTCCTGCCTCACAGGGTTACTTGAATTCTACGACCAGGCAACAAAAATAAGGCAAGAAAGAGAAGGGTGGGCAGACTACATATTTTTGGATTGTCAGAAAGCCTTTGATACAGTGCCACACAAGAGGCTAGTGCGAAAGTTGGAGATGCAGGCTGGAGTGAAAGGGAAGGTACTCCATTGGATAAAGGAGTACCTAAGCAACAGGAGACAACGAGTCAGTGTGAGGGGTGAGGTCTCAGATTGGCGAGACGTTACGAGTGGAGTCCCACAAGGATCAGTCCTTGGACCTATACTGTTTCTGATATATGTAAATGATCTCCCAGAGGGTATAGATTCGTTTCTCTCAATGTTTGCTGATGATGCAAAAATTATGAGGAGGATTAAAACAGAGGATGATAGTAGGAGGCTACAAGATGACCTAGACAGACTGAGTGAATGGTCCAACAAATGGCTGTTGAAGTTCAACCCAAGTAAATGCAAAGAAATGAAACTAGGCAGTGGAAACAGGAGGCCAGACACAGGATACAGAATAGGAGATGAAGTACTTAATGAAACGGACAGAGAGAAAGATCTAGGAGTTGATATCACACCAAACCTGTCTCCTGAAGCCCACATAAAGAGAATAACGTCTGCGGCATATGGGAGGCTGGCTAACATCAGAACAGCGTTCAGGAACCTGTGTAAGAATCATTCAGAATCTTGAACACCACATATGTAAGACCAATCCTGGAGTATGCGGCCCCAGCCTGGAGCCCGTACCTTGTCAAGCACAAGACGAAGCTGGAAAAAGTCCAAAGGTATGCTACTAGACTAGTCCCAGAACTAAGAGGCATGAGTTATGAGGAAAGGCTGCGGGAAATGCACCTTTCGACACTGGAAGACAGAAGAGTAAGGGAGAACATGATCACAACCTACAAAATCCTCAGGGGAATCGACCGGGTAAACAAGGATGAACTATTCAACACTGGTGGGACGCGAACAAGGGGACACAGGTGGAAACTGAGTACCCAAATGAGCCACAGAGACATTAGAAAGAACTTTTTCATTGTCAGAGTAGTTAGTAAATAGAATGCATTAGGAAGTGATGTGGTGGAGGCTGACTCCATACACAGTTTCAAGTGTAGATATGATAGAGCCCAGTAGGCTCAGCAATCTGTACATCAGTTGATTGACGGTTGAGAGGCGGGACCAAAGAGCCAGAGTTCAACCCCCGCAAGCACAACTAGGTGAGTACACACACACACACACACACACACACACACACACACACACACACACACACACACACACACACACACACAGAACTTTGTATACCACATGTCAGGCCAATCCTGGAGTATGCAGCCCCAGCATGGAGTCCATATCTAGTCAAGGATAAGACTAAACTGGAAAAGGTTCAAAGGTTTGCCACCAGACTAGTACCCGAGCTGAGAGGTATGAGCTACGAGGAGAGACTACGGGAATTAAACCTCACTTCGCTGGAAGACAGAAGAGTTAGGGGGGACATGATCACCACATTCAAGATTCTGAAGGGGATTGATAGGGTAGATAAAGACAGTCTATTTAACACAAGGGGGAACATGCACAAGGGGACACAGGTGGAAACTGAGTGCCCAAATGAGCCACAGAGATATTAGAAAGAACTTTTTTAGTGTCAGAGTGGTTGACAAATGGAATGCATTAGGAAGTGATGTGGTGGAGGCTGACTCCATACACAGTTTCAAGTGTAGATATGACAGAGCCCAGTAGGCTCAGGAATCTGTACACCTGTTGATTGACGGTTGAGAGGCGGGACCAAAGAGCCAGAGCTCAACCCCCGCAAACACAACTAGGTGAGAACTAGGTGAGTACACACACACACACACACACACACACACACACACACACACACACACACACACACACACACACACACACACACACACACACACACACACACACACACACCACATGACATGACGTGGCTTTGAAAGGCATGGAATGGCTTGGAAAGGCGAAGCATGGCTTGAGAAGGCAGGGCGGGGCTTGGAACGGTATTACGTGGCTTGGGAAGACACGTCGTGGCTTGGGAAGCGGGGCGTGGCTTAGGAATGCGTGGCTTGGGTTGGGAAGGCGTGGCAAGGCTTTAGAATGCGTGGCTTGGGTTGGGAAGGCGTGGCGTGGCTTTAGAATGCGTGGCTTGGGTTGGGAAGGCGTGGCGTGGCTTTAGAATGCGTTGCTTGGCTTGGGAAGGCGTGGCGTTGCTTGGGATTGCGTTGAGTGGCTTGGAAAAGCGTAGGCTGGCTTAGGAAGGCATGGCGTGGCTTGAAATGGCGTGGATTGGGAAAGCTTGGCGTGGCTTGTGAATGCATAACGTGGTTTCTAAAAGCATTGAGTGATTTGGGAAGGCGTGGCTTGGGAAGGCGTGGCGAGGCTTAGGAAGGCGTGGCTTGGGAATGCGTTTGCTTAACTTGGAAAGGCGTGGTGTGGCTTGGGAAGGCGTGGTGTAGAGTGAGTTGGGATGTCGTGGCTTGGGATGGCATCGCGTGGCTTGGGGTGGCATGGCGTGGCTTGGGAAGGCGTGACGCGACTTAGGAAGGCGTGGCGTGGCTTAGGAAGGCGTGGCGTGGCTTGGGTGGCCGTGGCGTGTCTTGGGAGAGCGTGGCGTGTCCTGGGAGAGCGTGGCGTGGCTTGGGATGGCGTGGCGTGGCTTGGGAAGGCGTGACGTGGCTTGGGATGGCGTGGCGTGGCTTGGGTGGCCGTGGCGTGTCTTGGGAGAGCGTGGCGTGTCTTGGGATGGCGTGGCGTGGCTTGGGATGGCGTGGCGTGGCTTGGGAAAGCGTGGCGTGGCTTGGGATGGCGTGGCGTGGCTTGGGATGGCGTGGCGTGGCTTGGGATGGCGTGACGTGTCTTGGGAGAGCGTGGCGTGTCTTGGGAGAGCGTGGCGTGTCTTGGGAGAGCGTGGCGTGTCTTATGATGGCGTGGCATGGCTTGGGATGGCGTGGCGTGGCTTGGGAGAGCGTGGCGTGGCTTGGGATGGCGTGGCGTGGCTTGGGATGGCGTGGGATGACTTGGGATGGCGTGGGATGGCTTGGGATGGCGTGGCGTGTCTTGGGAAGGCGTGGCGTAGCTTGGGATGGCGTGGCGTGTCTTGGGATGGCGTGGCGTGGCTTGGGATGGCGTGGCGTGGCTTGGGATGGCGTGGCGTGGCTTGGGATGGCGTGGCGTGTCTTTGGAAGGCGTGACGTGGCTTGGGATGGCGTGGCGTGGCTTGGGAAGGCGTGGCGTGGCTTGGGATGGCGTGGCTTGGGTGGCTGTGGCGTGGCTTGAGAGGGCGTGGCTTGGGTGGCTGTGGCGTGGCTTGGAAGGGCTTGGCGTGGCTTGAGTGGCCGTGGCGGTGCTTGGGTGGCTGTGGCGTGACTTGGGAGGGCGTGGCGTGGCTTGGGATGGCGTGGCTTGGGTGGCTGTGGCGTGGCTTGAGAGGGCGTGGCTTGGGTGGCTGTGGCGTGGCTTGGGAGGGCTTGGCGTGGCTTGAGTGGCCGTGGCGGTGCTTGGGTGGCTGTGGCGTGACTTGGGAGGGCGTGGCGTGGCTTGGGATGGCGTGGCTTGGGTGGCTGTGGCGTGGCTTGAGAGGGCGTGGCTTGGGTGGCTGTGGCGTGGCTTGGGAGGGCTTGGCGTGGCTTGAGAGGGCGTGGCTTGGGTGGCTGTGGCGGTGCTTGGGAAGGCGTGGCGTGGCTTGGGAAGGCGTGGCGTGGCTTGGGAAGGCGTGGCGTGGCTTGGGAAGGCGTGGCGTGGCTTGGGAAGGCATGACGTGGCTTGGGACAGCGTGGCGTGTCTTGGGATGGCGTGGTGTGGCTTGGAATGGCGTGGCGTGGCTTGGGAAGGCGTGGCGTGGCTTGGGTGGCCGTGGCGTGTCTTGGGAGAGCGTGGCGTGTCTTGGGAGGGCGTGGCGTGGCTTGGGAAGGCGTGGCGTGGCTTGGGAAGGCGTGACGTGGCTTGGGAAGGCGTGGCGTGGCTTGGGAAGGCGTGGCGTGGCTTGGGAAGGCGTGGCGTGGCTTGGGAAGGCGTGGCGTGGCTTGGGAAGGCGTGTCGTGGCTTGGGGCTGGTGGCTGGGAGAGGTGAAGCACTAGAGGTAAAGTGGGGGATCTTAGCACGGCCCTCTGGTCCTTCTTATCATAATTACACAACAAATCCCCCTCTTGTAGGCGCCAGCTCCGGTAGGGGGCGTGGGGAGGCGTGCCCGGGCGTGGGGAGGCGTGGAGGGGGCGTGGGGAGGCGTGCCCGGGCGTGGGGAGGCGTGCCCGGGCGTGGGGAGGCGTGCCCGGGCGTGGGGAGGCGTGCCCGGGCGTGGGGAGGCGTGCCCGGGCGTGGGGAGGCGTGCCCGGGCGTGGGGAGGCGTGCCCGGGCGTGGGGAGGCGTGGCCGGGCGTGGGGAGGCGTGGCCGGGCGTGGAGAGGCGTGCCCGGGCGTGGGGAGGCGTGGCCGGGCGTGGGGAGGCGTGCCCGGGCGTGGAGGGGCATGGGGAGGCGTGGAGGGGGCGTGGGGAGGCGTGGAGGGGGCGTGGGGAGGCGTGCCCGGGCGTGGGGAGGCGTGGAGGGGGCGTGGATTGTCTCTGATATTTTCTCATCAGGGTCTCCGGCCCTGCGTGAGGCTCACACACTACCGCCATTCCGTTTTTCCTCCCCAAAAACTCTCAACACGGACAAAGTTCTCCTTTTCTTTAAGCTGCTCCTTCGCCTCCAACCCAAATCCCACTCCACGTGGAGATATTTCTTCCCAGCCTGTGATTGGCTGTTGCTTAGCCAATTAATGCTTCCGTTCGTGGCCTCTAAGCCAATCCCGCCGCGTCCCCGCCCCGATCATGGGTTTCCCGCGCAGCAACCCGCTTTTGTTAGCGGTGACGTCACGCTTCCCGCTCACCGCCGCCCAATCAGGAGCCTGGAGCGGCGGTTGCCATGACGACCGGGCGGGCACTCCACGTGGAGTCGTTAAGGGGGGGAGCGCGGCGTGCATAACAAGCAATCGCAGTCGCCAATTAAGTGCGGCGTAACCAGCGGCGGGGCGTGTTGTGGGGGGTGTTTCTGGCGGCGGGTCACACTCGCACTCCATCACCGCCCGCACGCTCCCCCGCTAACTCCGCACGCACACACGCACACACACACACACACACACACACACACACACACACACACACACACACACACACACACACACACACACACACACACACACACACACACACACACACACACACACACACACACACACACACACACACACACACACACACACACACACACACACACACACACACACACACAAACACACACACACACACACACACACACACACAAACACACACACACACACACACACACACACACACACACACACACACACACACACACACACACACACACACACACACATCAGCGGCATATGCTAGACTGGCTAACATAAGAACTGCCTTCAGAAACTTGTGTAAGGAATCTTTCAGAACCCTGTATACCACTTATGTAAGACCAATCATGGAGTATGCAGCTCCAGCCTGGAGTCCATACCTAGTTAAACACAAGACAAAGTTAGAGAAGATTCAGAGGTATGCCAGCAGGCTCGTCCCGGAACTGAGAGGATTGAGCTACGAGGAAAGGCTAAAGGAGCTGAACCTCACATCCCTGGAAAACAGAAGAGTAGGGGGAGACATGATAACCACCTACAAAATTATCAGGGGAATTGACAGGGTGGACAAAGACAAACTCTTCAGCACGGGTGGGACACGAACAAGGGGACACAGGTGGAAACTTAGTACCCAAATGAGCCACAGAGACGTTAGAAAGAATTTCTTCAGTGTCAGAGTGGTTGACAAATGGAATGCATTAGGCAGTGATGTGGTGGAGGCTGACTCCATACACAGTTTCAAGTGTAGATATGATAGAGCCCAGTAGGCTCAGGAACCTGTACACCTGTTGATTGACGGTTGAGAGACGGGACCAAAGAGCCAAAGCTCAACCCCCGCAAGCACAACTAGATGAGAACAGTGTTCTCCCACACACCTGACTGTTCTCTCCTGGCCTCTGACCTGCTGTTCAGCGCGGGTAATATGTCTATACTATTGTTCTCATTGTTAGCGAGCGTTGAATGCTTTTCCAGACCTGTGTTTGGACGGCCAGGCGCCGTTTGTACCGCCTCTCCCTCACACCACTTCCCGCCAAATTTTCACCTCGCCCCTATTTTCGTTTCCCGCCAATCACTTCACTTCCCGCCAATTTCCACCAATCACTTCACTTCCCGCCAATTTCCACCAATCACTTCACGTCCCGCCAATTTCCACCAATCACTTCACTTCCCGCCAATTTCCACCAATCAGTTCACTTCCCGCCAATTTCCACCGATCACGTCACTTCCCGCCAATTTCCAACTGTCACTCAACTCCCTGACAAATACTTTTTTAATGAGTTGAGAGTCTGTTTTCCTTGTTCATGGCGGTAAATTGGTTTCGTATTTCAGTAAACTGTGTGAATACTTAAGCGAATTAATTACCTTAATTGTTGATTGTAACTACGATGAATGCTGTAATATTCTCTCTCTCTCTCTCTCTCTCTCTCTCTCTCTCTCTCTCTCTCTCTCTCTCTCTCTCTCTCTCTCTCTCTCTCTCTCTCTCTCTCTCTCTCTCTCTCTCTCTCTCTCTCTCTCTCTCTCTCTCTCCCTCCCTCTCTCTCTCTCTCACCCTATTGAGAATTATATATATAGTCACTAAAAGAACCGGGCAAATCAGTCCATTACATCAATTTTGAGTCTATTTTGAGAGAGAAACTTGACCAGCATTGTCATACGTTTTATGAAGTGAAGATTCCCAAGAGTTTATCAGTCGGCGGCCCAGACCACAGTATAACTGATACCTTATTCCCTCTGGTGTTCTTGATGACTTAGCCTCATAATGCTAGCTTCTTCTTGACACACCCTGTACTCCCCTTCATATGGTATAGGGTAGCTGAACATAAGCCTAAATGTGACAATAATATAACAAAAATAATCGTTTACAAATGCAGATATGTGTTATCAGCTGCGTTGGTTGTTGATCTAGCTTTCATGGTGGCGGGAAGGAACGGACTACCAACCCCTGTGACTTTTTCTTCTTTATTATAAAACTTATATGTTCTCTACTGGGCCAGGAGCTAGCTATAGTGTGTGTGTGTGTGTGTGTGTGTGTGTGTGTGTGTGTGTGTGTGTACTCACCTATTTGTACTCACCTATTTGTGCTTGCGGGGGTTGAGCTTTGGCTCTTTGGTCCCGCCTCTCAACTGTCAATCAACTGGTGTACAGATTCCTGAACCTACTGGGCTCTATCATATCTACATTTAAAACTGTGTATGGAGTCTGCCTCCACCACATCACTGCTTAGTGCATTCCATCCGTTAACTAATCTGACAATGAAAAAGTTCCTTCTAACGTCTCTGTGGCTCATGTGGGTACTCAGTTTCCACCTGTGTCCCCTTGTTCGCGTCCCACCAGTGTTGAATAGTTTATCCTTGTTTACCCGGTCGATTCCTCTGAGGATTTTGTAGGTTGTGATCATGTCTCCCCTTACTCTTCTGTCTTCCAGTGTCGTAAAGTGCATTTCCCGCAGCCTTTCCTCGTAACTCATGCCTCTTAGTTCTGGGACTAGTCTAGTGGCATACCTTTGGACTTTTTTCCAGCTTCGTCTTGTGCTTGACAAGGTACGGGCTCCATACTGGGGCCGCATACTCCAGGATTGGTCTTACATATGTGGTGTACAAGATTCTGAATGATTCCTTACACAGGTTCCTGAACGCTGTTCTGATGTTAGCCAGCCTCGCATATGCCGCAGACGTTATTCTTTTTATGTGGGCTTCAGGAGACAGGTTTGGTGTGATATCAACTCCTAGATCTTTCTCTCTGTTCGTTTCATTAAGTACTTCATCTCCTATTCTGTATCCTGTGTTTGGCCTCCTATTTCCACCACCTAGTTTCATTACTTTGCATTTACTCGGGTTGAAGTTCAACAGCCATTCAACGTTGGACCATTCACTCAGTCTGTCTAGGTCATCTTGTAGCCTCCTACTATCGTCCTCAGTTTCAATCCTCCTCATAATTTTTGCATCATCGGCAAACATTGAGAGAAACGATTCTATACCCTCTGGAAGATCATTTACATATATCAGAAACAGTATAGGTCCCTGCGGTACTCCACTCGTAACGTCTCGCCAATCTGAGACCTCACCCCTCACACTGACTCGTTGTCTCCTGTTACTTAGGTACTCCTGTATCCAACGGAGTACCTTCCCTTTCACTCCAGCCTGCATCTCCAGTTTTTTCACTAGCCTCTTGTGTGGCACTGTGTCAAAGGCTTTCTGACAATCCAAAAATATGCAGTCTGCCCACCCTTCTCTTTCTTGCCTTATTTTTGTTGCCTGGTCGTAGAATTCAAGTAACCCTGTGAGGCAGGACCTGCCATCCCTGAATCCATGTTGATGCTGTGTTACAAAGTTCTTTCGCTCCAGGTGCTCCACTAGCTTTCTTCGCACAATCTTCTCCATCATCTTGCATGGTATGCAGGTTAGGGACACTGGTCTGTAATTCAGTGCCTAGTGTCTATCCCCTTTCTTGTATATCGGGACTACGTTAGCTGCTTTCCAAATTTCTGGCAGTTCCCCTGTTGCCAGTGATTTGTTATACACCATGGAGAGTGGCAAGCACAGTTCTTCTGCTCCTTCCTTTAGTATCCAAGGGGAGATTCCATCTGGGCCTATAGCCTTTGTCACATCCAACTCTAGTAAACACTTCCTTACTTCCCCGCTGGTAATCTCAATCCCGTGTGTGTGTGTGTGTGTGTGTGTGTGTGTGTGTGTGTGTGTGTGCAGGACGAAGGCTCAAGGTGGACTGATCGTGGGAGGTGTTTTCGCCTGATGCTTCATCTGCAGTTCTGCTGACTATGGTGTTGACTATACAATCGATATATGCAGTTTAGATGTGGGTATTAATGGTTATCTTGAGGTTATCTTGAGATGATTTCGGGGCTTTAGTGTCCCCGCGGCCCGGTCCTAAACCAGGTCTCCTCCCCCAGGAAGCAGCCCGTGACAGCTGACTAACACCCAGGTACCTATTTTACTGCTAGGTAACAGGGGGCATAGGGTGAAAAAAACTCTGCCCATAGTTTCTCGCCGGCGCCTGGGATCGAACACAGGATCACAAGTCCAGTGTGCTGTTCACTCGGCCGACCGGCTCCTCATAGTCTCCAAATGTGTGACCAATGTACGTCCAACTGCGTCCAGTGTGCGTCCAACTGCGTCCAGTGTGCGTCCAACTGCGTCCAACTGCGTCCAGTGTGCGTCCAACACCGCTGGGCACAGTATCATCGGCGTCCTCGACGATCTGCTTGAAGAACTCTTGGTTGTGTACCTAACTAACATTTATGTACACTATTATTTATCTTCAGTAGTCTTAAACAAGCTCTGAGACGTCCAACAGATGTGCTTAAGTGTGTTGCAATATTGACTCATATTGGTGTTTACAAACTGCTGGTCATTTGGCCAAGCACTTCCTTGAGTAACTACCCGCGCCCCACCCAGTCCTATATAACCCTCCCCACCTTAACCCCCTCAACCCACCCCCACAACAACCCACCCCCACAACAACCCACCCCCACAACAACCCACCACTACAACAACCCACCCCCACAACAACCCACCCCCACAACAACCCACCCCTACAACAACCCACCCCCACAACAACCCACCACTACAACAACCCACCCCCACAACAACCCACCACTACAACAACCCACCCCCACAACAACCCACCACCACAACAACCCACCCCCACAACAACCCACCACTACAACAACCCACCCCCACAACAACCCACCCCCACAACAACCCACCCCTACAACAACCCACCACCACAACAACCCACCCCCACAACAACCCACCCCCACAACAACCCACCCCCACAACAACCCACCCCCACAACAACCCACCCCTACAACAACCCACCACCACAACAACCCACCCCCACAACAACCCACCCCCACAACAACCCACCCCCACAACAACCCACCACTACAACAACCCACCCCCACAACAACCCACCACCACAACAACCCACCCCCACAACAACCCACCACCACAACAACTCACCCCTACAACAACCCACCCCCACAACAACCCACCCCCACAACAACCCACCACTACAACAACCCACCCCCACAACAACCCACCACCACAACAACCCACCCCCACAACAACCCACCACCACAACAACCCACCCCCACAACAACCCACCCCCACAACAACCCACCCCCACAACAACCCACCACTACAACAACCCACCCCCACAACAACCCACCCCCACAACAACCCACCCCTACAACAACCCACCCCCACAACAGCCCACCCCCACAACAACCCACCCCCACAACAACCCACCCCTACAACAACCCACCCCCACAACAACCCACCACCACAACAACCCACCCCCACAACAACCCACCACTACAACAACCCACCCCCACAACAACCCACCACCACAACAACCCACCCCCACAACAACCCACCCCCACAACAACCCACCCCCACAACAACCCACCCCCACAACAACCCACCCCTACAACAACCCACCACCACAACAACCCACCCCCACAACAACCCACCCCCACAACAACCCACCCCCACAACAACCCACCACTACAACAACCCACCCCCACAACAACCCACCCCCACAACAACCCACCCCCACAACAACCCACCCCCACAACAACCCACCACTACAACAACCCACCCCCACAACAACCCACCCCCACAACAACCCACCACTACAACAACCCACCCCCACAACAACCCACCCCCACAACAACCCACCCCCACAACAACCCACCACTACAACAACCCACCCCCACAACAACCCACCCCCACAACAACCCACCCCTACAACAACCCACCCCCACAACAACCCACCACCACAACAACCCACCCCCACAACAACCCACCACTACAACAACCCACCCCCACAACAACCCACCCCCACAACAACCCACCCCCACAACAACCCACCCCTACAACAACCCACCCCCACAACAACCCACCACTACAACAACCCACCCCCACAACAACCCACCACCACAACAACCCACCCCCACAACAACCCACCACCACAACAACCCACCCCCACAACAACCCACCCCCACAACAACCCACCCCCACAACAACCCACCCCCACAACAACCCACCCCCACAACAACCCACCCCCACAACAACCCACCACCACAACAACCCACCCCCACAACAACCCTCCCCCACAACAACCCACCACCACAACAACCCACCCCCACAACAACCCACCCCCACAACAACCCACCCCTACAACAACCCACCACCACAACAACCCACCCCCACAACAACCCACCACTACAACAACCCACCCCTACAACAACCCACCCCTACAACAACCCACCCCCACAACAACCCACCCCCACAACAACCCACCACCACAACAACCCACCACCACAACAACCCACCACCACAACAACCCACCCCTACAACAACCCACCCCCACAACAACCCACCCCCACAACAACCCACCCCCACAACAACCCACCACTACAACAACCCACCCCTACAACAACCCACCCCCACAACAACCCACCCCCACAACAACCCACCACTACAACAACCCACCCCTACAACAACCCACCACCACAACAACCCACCACCACAACAACCCACCCCCACAACAGCCCATCACCACAACAACCCACCCCCACAACAACCCACCACCACAACAACCCACCCCCACAACAACCCACTTCTACAACAACCCACCCCTACAACAACCCACCACCACAACAACCCACCACCACAACAACCCACCCCCACAACAACCCACCCCCACAACAACCCACCACCACAACAACCCACCACCACAACAACCCACCCCTACAACAACCCACCCCCACAACAACCCACCACTACAACAACCCACCCCTACAACAACCCACCACCACAACAACCCACCACCACAACAACCCACCCCCACAACAACCCATCACCACAACAACCCACCCCCACAACAACCCACCACCACAACAACCCACCCCCACAACAACCCACCCCCACAACAACCCACCCCCACAACAACCCACCCCCACAACAACCCACCCCCACAACAACCCACCACCACAACAACCCACCCCCACAACAACCCACCACCACAACAACCCACCCCCACAACAACCCACCCCCACAACAACCCACCCCCACAACAACCCACCCCCACAACAACCCACCACCACAACAACCCACCCCCACAACAACCCACCCCCACAACAACCCACCCCCACAACAACCCACCCCCACAACAACCCACCACCACAACAACCCACCCCCACAACAACCCACCCCCACAACAACCCACCACAACAACCCACCCCCACAACAACCCATCACCACAACAACCCACCCCCACAACAACCCACCACCACAACAACCCACCCCCACAACAACCCACCCCCACAACAACCCACCCCCACAACAACCCACCCCCACAACAACCCACCACCACAACAACCCACCCCCACAACAACCCACCCCCACAACAACCCACCCCCACAACAACCCACCACCACAACAACCCACCCCCACAACAACCCACCCCCACAACAACCCACCCCCACAACAACCCACCCCCACAACAACCCACCACCACAACAACCCACCCCCACAACAACCCACCACCACAACAACCCACCCCCACAACAACCCACCCCCACAACAACCCACCCCCACAACAACCCACCCCTACAACAACCCACCACCACAACAACCCACCACCACAACAACCCACCCCCACAACAACCCACCACTACAACAACCCACCCCTACAACAACCCACCCCTACAACAACCCACCCCCACAACAACCCACCCCCACAACAACCCACCACCACAACAACCCACCACCACAACAACCCACCACCACAACAACCCACCCCTACAACAACCCACCCCCACAACAACCCACCCCCACAACAACCCACCCCCACAACAACCCACCACTACAACAACCCACCCCTACAACAACCCACCCCCACAACAACCCACCCCCACAACAACCCACCACTACAACAACCCACCCCTACAACAACCCACCACCACAACAACCCACCACCACAACAACCCACCCCCACAACAGCCCATCACCACAACAACCCACCCCCACAACAACCCACCACCACAACAACCCACCCCCACAACAACCCACTTCTACAACAACCCACCCCTACAACAACCCACCACCACAACAACCCACCACCACAACAACCCACCCCCACAACAACCCACCCCCACAACAACCCACCACCACAACAACCCACCACCACAACAACCCACCCCTACAACAACCCACCACCACAACAACCTACCAACACAACAACCCACCCCTACAACAACCCACCACCACAACAACCCACCACCACAACAACCCACCACCACAACAACCCACCACCACAACAACCCACCACCACAACAACCCACCCCTACAACAACCCACCACCACAACAACCCACCCCACAACAACCCACCACCACAACAACCCACCACCACAACAACCCACCCCTACAACAACCCACCCCCACAACAACCCACCACTACAACAACCCACCCCTACAACAACCCACCACCACAACAACCCACCACCACAACAACCCACCCCCACAACAACCCACCCCCACAACAACCCACCACCACAACAACCCACCCTCACAACAACCCACCCCCACAACAACCCACCACCACAACAACCCACCCCCACAACAACCCACCCCCACAACAACCCACCCCCACAACAACCCACCACCACAACAACCCACCCCCACAACAACCCACCCCCACAACAACCCACCCCCACAACAACCCACCCCCACAACAACCCACCACCACAACAACCCACCCCCACAACAACCCACCCCCACAACAACCCACCACCACAACAACCCACCCCCACAACAACCCATCACCACAACAATCCACCCCCACAACAACCCACCACCACAACAACCCACCCCCACAACAACCCACCCCCACAACAACCCACCCCCACAACAACCCACCCCCCACAACCCACCACCACAACAACCCACCCCCACAACAACCCACCCCCACAACAACCCACCCCCACAACAACCCACCACCACAACAACCCACCCCCACAACAACCCACCCCCACAACAACCCACCCCCACAACAACCCACCCCCACAACAACCCACCACCACAACAACCCACCCCCACAACAACCCACCACCACAACAACCCACCCCCACAACAACCCACCCCCACAACAACCCACCCCCACAACAACCCACCACCACAACAACCCACCCCCACAACAACCCACCCCCACAACAACCCACCACCACAACAACCCACCCCCACAACAACCCACCCCTACAACAACCCACCACCACAACAACCCACCCCCACAACAACCCTCCCCCACAACAACCCACCCCCACAACAACCCACCCCCACAACAACCCACCACCACAACAACCCACCCCCACAACAACCCACCCCCACAACAACCCGCACTACATATTGCAGATGCTGCGAGACACTCGGTCACAAGAGACACATTGCTCGCGCGGAACCGTTTGGGCACTGTTCATGCGAACGGCGACCTCACCCTCAGGAGTCTAACTCACCCCAGTGTGTCTATCACAGGAGTCTTCCCTCCATCTATGGCAGGGCTGGTGGCAGGGGTGGAGGCAGGGCTGGTGGCAGCGGTGGAGGCAGGGGTGGTGGCAGGTGTGGAGGCAGGGCTGGTGGCAGGTGTGGAGGCAGGGGTGGTGGCAGGGGTGGAGGAAGGGGTGGTGGCAGCGGTGGAGGCAGGGATGGTGGCAGGGGTGGAGGCAGGGATGGTGGCAGGGCAGGTGACAGGGGTGGAGGCAGGGCTGATGGCAGAGGTGGAGGCAGGGCTGATGGCAGGGGTGGAGGCAGGGATGGTGGCAGGGCAGGTGGCAGCGGTGGAGGCAGGGGTGGTGGCAGGGGTGGAGGCAGGGGTGGAGGCAGGGCTGGTGGCAGGGCTGGTGGCAGGGGTGGAGGCAGAGGTGGTGGCAGGGGTGGTGGCAGAGGTGGTGGCAGAGGTGGTGGCAGGGATGATGGCCGAGGTGGTGACAGAGGTGGTGTCAGAGGTGGTGGCCGAGGTGGTGGCAGAGGTGGTGGCAGGAATGGTGGCCGAGGAGGTGGCAAAGTTGGTGACAGGGGTGGGGGCAGAAGTGGTGGCAGGGGTGGTGGCAGGTGTGGTGGCAGAGGTGGTGGCAGGGGTGGTGGTAGAGGTGGTGGCAGGGGTGGTGGCAGAGGTGGTGGCAGAGGTGGTGGCCGAGGTGGTGGCAGGAATGGTGGCCGAGGTGGTGGCAGAGATGTTGGCAGAGGTGGTGACAGAGGTGGTGCCAGGGGTAGTGGCAGGGGTGGTGGCAGAGGTGGTGGCAGGGGTGGTTGCAGAGCTGGTGGCACGGCTGGTGGCAGGGATGGTGGCCGAGGTGGTGGCAGAGGTGGTGGCAGGGGTTGTTGCAGGGCTGGTGGCAGGGCTGGTGGCCGTGGTGGTGTCCGAGGTGGTGGCAGAGGTGGTGGCAGAGGTTGTGGCAGGGGTGGTGGCAGAGGTGGTGGCAGAGGTGGTGGCAGGAATGGTGGCCGAGGTGGTGGCAGAGATATTGGCAGAGGTGGTGACAGAGGTGGTGCCAGGGGTAGTGGCAGGGGTGGTGGCAGAGGTGGTGGCAGGGGTGGTTGCAGAGCTGGTGGCAGGGCTGGTGGCAGGGATGGTGGCCGAGGTGGTGGCAGAGGTGGTGGCAGGGGTTGTTGCAGGGCTGGTGGCAGGGCTGGTGGCCGTGGTGGTGGCCGAGGTGGTGGCAGAGGCGGTGGCAGAGGTTGTGGAAGGGGTGGTGGGTGGTGGCCGAGGTGGTGGCAAAGGTGGTGGCAGAGATGATGGCAGGGGTGGTGGGTGGTGGCCGAGGTGGTGGCAGAGGTGGTGGCAGGGGTGGTGGCGGAGGTGGTGGCAGAGATGTTGGCAAGGGTGGTGGCAGAGGTGTTGGCAGAGGTGGTGGCAGAGGTGGTGGCCGAGGTGGTGGCAGGAATGGTAGCCGAGGTGGTGGCAGAGATGTTGGCAGAGGTGGTGGCAGAGGTGCTGGCAGGAGTGGTGGCAGGGGTAGTGGCAGAGGTGGTGGCAAGGGTGGTTGCAGAGCTGGTGGCAGGGCTGGTGGCAGGGCTGGTGGCCGAGGTGGTGGCAGAGGTGGTGGCAGGGGTAGTGGCAGAGGTTGTGGCACAGGTGGTGGCAGGGATGGGGGCCGTGGTAGTGGCCGAGGTGGTGTCAGAGGTGGTGGCAGAGGTGTTGGCAGAGGTGGTGGCAGAGGTGGTGGCCGAGGTGGTGGCAGGAATGGTAGCCGAGGTGGTGGCAGAGATGTTGGCAGAGGTGGTGGCAGAGGTGCTGGCAGGAGTGGTGGCAGGGGTAGTGGCAGTGGTGGTGGCAAGGGTGGTTGCAGAGCTGGTGGCAGGGCTGGTGGCAGGGCTGGTGGCCGAGGTGGTGGCAGAGGTGGTGGCAGGGGTAGTGGCAGAGGTTGTGGCACAGGTGGTGGCAGGGATGGGGGCCGTGGTAGTGGCCGAGGTGGTGTCAGAGGTGGTGGCCGAGGTGGTGGCAGAGGTGGTGGCAGAAATGGTGGCCGAGGTGGTGGCAGATATGTTGGCAGAGGTGGTGGCAGAGGTGGTGGCAGGGGTGGTGGCACGGGTGGTGGCAGAGGTGGTGGCAGAAGTGGTGGCCGAGGTGGTGGCAGGAATGGTGGCCGAGGTGGTGGCAGATATGTTGGCAGAGGTGGTGGCAGAGGTGGTGCCAGGGGTGGTGGCAGGGGTGGTTTCAGAGGTGGTGGCAGGGGTGGAGGCAGGGGTGGTGGCAGGGGTGGTTGCAGGGCTGGTGACAAGGATGGTGGCAGGGATAGTGGCAGAGATGGTGGCAGGGGTGGTGGCAGGGCTGGTGGCAGGGGGGCGGCAGGGCTATTGGCAGGGGTAGTGGCAGGGGTGGTGGCTGGCAGGGGTGGAGGCAGGGCTGGTGGCAGAGGTAGTGGCAGGGTTGGTGGCAGGGTTGGTGGCAGGGGTGGTGGCAGAGGTGGTGGCAAGAGTGGTGGCAGGGCTGGTGGCAGGGCTAATGGCTCGGGTGGTGGCAAGAGTGGTGGTAGGGGTGGTGGCAGGGGAGGTGACAGAGGAGGTGGCAGGGGTGGTGGCAGGGATGGTGGCAGAGGTGGGGGCATAGGTGGTAGCAAGAGTGGAGGCAGGGGTAATGGCAGTGCTGGTGGCAGGGGTGGTGGCAGGGCTGGTGGAAGATGTGATGTCAGGGCTGGTGGCATGGCTGGTGGAAGGGGTGGTGGCAGGGGTGGTGGCAGGGGTGGTGGCAGTGGTGGTGGCAAAGATGTTGGCAGAGGTGGTGGCTGGGTTGTGGCAGGGCTGGTGAAAGTGATGGTGGCAAGGGTGGTGGGAGGGCTGGTGGCAGGGCTGGTGGAAGGGGTGGTGGCAAAGATGGTGGCAGGTCTGTGGCAGGGCTGGTGGAAGGGGTGGTGGCAGGGCTGGTGAAAGTGATGGTGGCAAGGGTGGTGGGAGGGCTGGTGGCAGGGCTGGTGGAAGGGGTGGTGGCAAAGATGATGGCAGGTCTGTGGCAGGGTTGGTGGAAGGGTGGTGGCAGGGATAGTAAAAGAGGGGTGGTGGCAGGGATGGTAGCAGGGTTGGTGGAATGGGTGGTATCAGGGCTGGTTGAAGTGGTGGTGGCAACGATGGTGGCAGGGTTTGTGGAATGGGTGGTGGCAGAACTGGTGGCAGGGCTGGTGGCAGGGCAGGTAGAGGGGTGGTGGCAGGGTTCGTGGAACAGCTGGTGGCAGAGTTGGTGGCAGGGGTTGTTGCAGGGCTGGTTGCAGGGCTGGTGGAAGGGGTGGTGGCAGGGGTGGTGGCAGGGGTGGTGGAAGGAGGTGGTGGCAGAGTTGGTGGCAGGGGTGGTGGCAGGGCTGGCGGCAGGGGTGGTGACAGGGTTGGTGGCCAGTGTGGCAGGGGTGGTGGCAGGGGTGGTGGCCAGGGTGGCAGGGATGATGGCAGGGGTGGTGGCAGGTGTGGTGGCAGGGGTGGTGGCTGGGGTGGTGGCAGGGGTGGTGGCCGGGTTGGTGGCTGGGCTGGTGGCATGGGTGGAGGCAGGAGTGGTGACAGGGGTGGTGGCAGGGGTGGCAGGGCTGGTGGCAGGGGTGTTGGCAAGGGTTGTGGTAGGAGTGGTGGCAGGGGTGGTGGCAGGGCTTGTGGCAGGGCTTGTGGCAGGGGTTAAGGCAGGGCTGGAGAAAGGGATGGTGGCAGGGGTGGTGGCAGGGCTGGAAGAAGGGATGGTGGCAGGGCTGGAAGAAGGGATGGTGGCAGGGGTGGTGGTAAGGCTGGAGGAGGGGGTGGTGGCTTGGCTGGTGGCAGGGGTGGTGACAGGGGTGGTGGAAGGGCTGGTGGCAAGGGTGGTGGCAGGGGTGGTGGTAGGGCTGGAGGAAGGGATCGTGGAAGGGGTGGTGGCAGTGGTGGTTG
Source organism: Procambarus clarkii (assembly GCF_040958095.1). Taxonomy (NCBI): domain Eukaryota; kingdom Metazoa; phylum Arthropoda; class Malacostraca; order Decapoda; family Cambaridae; genus Procambarus; species Procambarus clarkii. The sequence continues at coordinate 9,576,908 of NC_091162.1, forward strand.
CCAGGGTGGCAGGGTTGGCAGGGGTGGTGGCAGGGGTTGTGGAAGGGGTGGTGGCAAGGGTGGTGGCAGGGTTGGTGGCAGGGCTGGTGGCAGGGGTGGTGACAGGGTTGGTGGCCAGTGTGGCAGGGGTGGTGGCAGGGGTGGTGGCAGGGGTGGTGGCCAGGGTGGCAGGGATGATGGCAGGGGTGGTGGCAGGTGTGGTGGCAGGGGTGATGGCTGGGGTGGTGGCAGGGGTGGTGGCAGGGCTGGTGGCAGGGCTGGTGGCATGGGTGTTGGCAAGGGTGGTGGTAGGGGTGGTGGCAGGGGTGGTGGCAGAGCTGGTGGCAGGGGTGGTGGCAGGTGTGGTGGCAGGGGTGGTGGCAGAGCTGGTGGCAGGGGTGGTGGCAGGTGTGGTGGCAGGGGAGGTGGTAGGGGTGGTGGCAGGAGTGGCAGGGGTGGTGGCAGGGGTGGCAGGGGTGGCAGGGGTGGTGGCAGGGGTGGCAGGGGTGGTGGCAGGGGTGGCAGGGGTGGTGGCAGGAGTGGCAGGGGTGGTGGCAGGGGTGGCAGGGGTGGTGGCAGGGGTGGTGGCAGGGGTGGCAGGGGTGGTGGCAGGGGGGGTGGCACGGGTGGTGGCAGGGGTGGTGGCAGGGGTGGTGGCAGGGGTGGCAGGAGTGGCAGGGGTGGTGGCAGGGGTGGTGGCAGGGGGGGGGTGGCACGGGTGGTGGCAGGAGTGGCAGGGGTGGTGGCAGGAGTGGCAGGGGTGGTGGCAGGGGTGGCAGGGGTGGTGGCAGGGGTGGGTGGCAGGGGTGGTGGCAGGGGTGGTGGCAGGGGTGGTGGCAGGGGGGGTGGCACGGGTGGTGGCAGGGGTGGTGGCAGGGGTGGTGGCAGGGGTAGTGGCAGGGGTGGTGGCAGGGGGGGTGGCAGGGGTGGTGGCAGGGGTGGTGGCAGGGGTGGTGGCAGGGGTGGTGGCAGCGGGGGTGGCAGGGGTGGTGGCAGGGGTGGCAGGGGGGGTGGCAGGGGTGGTGGCAGGGGTGGTGGCAGGGGGGGTGGCAGAGGTGGTGGCAGGGGTGGCAGGGGGGGTGGCAGGGGTGGTGGCAGGGGTGGTGGCAGGGGTGGTGGCAGGGGGGGTGGCAGGGGTGACAGGGTAAGTGCAATATACACACAATTTTTCTTCACTCAAATGAGATGTAAATTTAATGCAGACTTTATCACAGCCCTCTTGTTGTTCTCTTGTTGTTCACCTGTTGTTCTCTTGTTGTTCTCTTGTTGTTCACCTGTTGTTCTCTTGTTGTTCTCTTGTTGTTCACCTGTTGTTCTCTTGTTGTTCTCTTGTTGTTCACCTGTTGTTCTCTTGTTGTTCTCTTGTTGTTCACCTGTTGTTCTCTTGTTGTTCTCTTGTTGTTCTCTTGTTGTTCTCTTGTTGTTCACCTGTTGTTCTCTTGTTGTTCTCTTGTTGTTCACCTGTTGTTCTCTTGTTGTTCTCTTGTTGTTCTCTTGTTCTCTTGTTGTTCTCTTGTTGTTCTCTTGTTGTTCTCTTGTTGTTCTCTTGTTGTTCACCTGTTGTTCTCTTGTTGTTCTCTTGTTGTTCACCTGTTGTTCTCTTGTTGTTCTCTTGTTGTTCACCTGTTGTTCTCTTGTTGTTCTCTTGTTCTCTTGTTGTTCTCTTGTTGTTCTCTTGTTGTTCTCTTGTTCTCTCGTTGTTCTCTTGTTGTTCTCTTGTTGTTCTCTTATTGTTCTCTTGTTCTCTTGTTGTTCTCTTGTTGTTCTCTTGTTGTTCTCTTGTTCTCTTGTTGTTCTCTTGTTGTTCTCTTGTTCTCTTGTTGTTCTCTTGTTGTTCTCTTGTTGTTCTCTTGTTGTTCTCTTGTTGTTCTCTTGTTGTTCTCTTGTTGTTCTCTTGTTGTTCTCTTGTTCTCTTGTCGTTCTCTTGTTGTTCTCTTGTTGTTCTCTTGTTGTTCTCTTGTTGTTCTCTTGTTGTTCTCTTGTTGTTCTCTTGTTGTTCTCTTGTTCTCTTGTTGTTCTCTTGTTGTTCTCTTGTTGTTCTCTTGTTGTTCTCTTGTTCTCTTGTTGTTCTCTTGTTGTTCTCTTGTTGTTCACCTGTTGTTCTCTTGTTGTTCTCTTGTTGTTCACCTGTTGTTCTCTTGTTGTTCTCTTGTTGTTCACCTGTTGTTCTCTTGTTGTTCTCTTGTTCTCTTGTTGTTCTCTTGTTGTTCTCTTGTTGTTCTCTTGTTCTCTTGTTGTTCTCTTGTTGTTCTCTTGTTGTTCTCTTGTTGTTCTCTTGTTCTCTTGTTGTTCTCTTGTTGTTCTCTTGTTGTTCTCTTGTTGTTCTCTTGTTCTCTTGTTGTTCTCTTGTTGTTCTCTTGTTGTTCTCTTGTTCTCTTGTTGTTCTCTTGTTGTTCTCTTGTTGTTCTCTTGTTGTTCTCTTGTTGTTCTCTTGTTCTTTTGTCTCTTGTTGTTCTCTTGTTGTTCTCTTGTTCTCTTGTTGTTCTCTTGTTGTTCTCTTGTTGTTCTCTTGTTGTTCTCTTGTTGTTCTCTTGTTCTCTTGTTGTTCTCTTGTTGTTCTCTTGTTGTTCTCTTGTTGTTCTCTTGTTGTTCTCTTGTTGTTCTCTTGTTCTCTTGTTGTTCTCTTGTTGTTCTCTTGTTGTTCTCTTGTTGTTCTCTTGTTCTCTTGTTGTTCTCTTGTTGTTCTCTTGTTCTCTTGTTGTTCTCTTGTTGTTCTCTTGTTGTTCTCTTGTTGTTCTCTTGTTCTCTTGTTGTTCTCTTGTTGTTCTCTTGTTGTTCTCTTGTTGTTCTCTTGTTCTCTTGTTGTTCTCTTGTTCTCTTGTTGTTCTCTTGTTCTCTTGTTGTTCTCTTGTTGTTCTCTTGTTGTTCTCTTGTTGTTCTCTTGTTGTTCTCTTGTTGTTCTCTTGTTGTTCTCTTGTTGTTCTCTTGTTGTTCTCATGTTGTTCTCTTGTTGTTCTCTTGTTGTTCTCTTGTTGTTCTCTTGTTCTCTTGTTGTTCACCTGTTGTTCTCTTGTTGTTCTCTTGTTGTTCACCTGTTGTTCTCTTGTTGTTCTCTTGTTGTTCACCTGTTGTTCTCTTGTTGTTCTCTTGTTGTTCACCTGTTGTTCTCTTGTTGTTCTCTTGTTGTTCACCTGTTGTTCTCTTGTTGTTCTCTTGTTGTTCACCTGTTGTTCTCTTGTTGTTCTCTTGTTGTTCTCTTGTTGTTCTCTCTTTGTTCTCTTGTTCTCTTGTTGTTCTCTTGTTCTCTTGTTGTTCTCTTGTTGTTCTCTTGTTGTTCTCTTGTTGTTCTCTTGTTCTCTTGTTGTTCTCTTGTTGTTCTCTTGTTGTTCTCTTGTTGTTCTCTTGTTGTTCTCTTGTTGTTCTCTTGTTCTCTTGTTGTTCTCTTGTTCTCTTGTTGTTCTCTTGTTGTTCTCTTGTTCTCTTGTTGTTCTCTTGTTGTTCTCTTGTTGTTCTCTTGTTGTTCTCTTGTTGTTCTCTTGTTGTTCTCTTGTTGTTCTCTTGTTGTTCCCTTGTTGTTCTCTTGTTCTCTTGTTGTTCTCTTGTTGTTCTCTTGTTCTCTTGTTGTTCTCTTGTTGTTCTCTTGTTGCTCTCTTGTTCTCTTGTTCTCTTGTTGTTCTCTTGTTGTTCTCTTGTTGTTCTCTTGTTTTTCTCTTGTTGTTCTCTTGTTCTCTTGTTGTTCTCTTGTTGTTCTCTTGTTGTTCTCTTGTTGTTCTCTTGTTGTTCTCTTGTTGTTCTCTTGTTGTTCTCTTGTTGTTCTCTTGTTGTTCTCTTGTTCTCTTGTTGTTCTCTTGTTGTTCTCTTGTTGTTCTCTTGTTGTTCTCTTGTTGTTCTCTTGTTCTCTTGTTGTTCTCTTGTTCTCTTGTTGTTCTCTTGTTGTTCTCTTGTTCTCTTGTTGTTCTCTTGTTGTTCTCTTGTTGTTCTCATGTTGTTCTCTTGTTGTTCTCTTGTTGTTCTCTTGTTCTCTTGTTGTTCTCTTGTTGTTCTCTTGTTGTTCTCTTGTTGTTCTCTTGTTCTCTTGTTGTTCTCTTGTTCTCTTGTTGTTCTCTTGTTGTTCTCTTGTTCTCTTGTTGTTCTCTTGTTGTTCTCTTGTTCTCTTGTTGTTCTCTTGTTCTCTTGTTGTTCCCTTGTTGTTCTCTTGTTCTCTTGTTGTTCTCTTGTTGTTCTCTTGTTGTTCTCTTGATGTTCTCTTGTTGTTCTCTTGTTCTCTTGTTGTTCTCTTGTTCTCTTGTTGTTCTCTTGTTGTTCTCATGTTCTCTTGTTGTTCTCTTGTTGTTCTCTTGTTGTTCTCTTGTTCTCTTGTTGTTCTCTTGTTGTTCTCTTGTTGTTCTCTTGTTGTTCTCTTGTTCTCTTGTTGTTCTCTTGTTCTCTTGTTGTTCTCTTGTTGTTCTCTTGTTGTTCTCTTGTTCTTCTCTTGTTGTTCTCTTGTTCTCTTGTTGTTCTCTTGTTGTTCTCTTGTTGTTCTCTTGTTCTCTTGTTGTTCTCTTGTTGTTCTCTTGTTGTTCTCTTGTTCTCTTGTTGTTCTCTTGTTGTTCTCTTGTTGTTCTCTTGTTGTTCTCTTGTTGTTCTCTTGTTCTCTTGTTGTTCTCTTGTTGTTCTTTTGTTGTTCTCTTGTTGTTCTCTTGTTGTTCTCTTGTTGTTCTCATGTTGTTCTCTTGTTGTTCTCTTGTTGTTCTCTTGTTGTTCTCGTGTTGTTCTCTTGTTGTTCTCATGTTGTTCTCTTGTTGTTCTCTTGTTGTTCTCTTGTTGTTCTCTTGTTGTTCTCTTGTTGTTCTCATGTTGTTCTCTTGTTGTTCTCTTGTTGTTCTCTTGTTCTCATGTTGTTCTCTTGTTGTTCTCTTGTTGTTCTCTTGTTGTTCTCTTGTTGTTCTCTTGTTCTCATGTTGTTCTCTTGTTGTTCTCTTGTTGTTCTCTTGTTGTTCTCGTGTTGTTCTCTTGTTGTTCTCATGTTGTTCTCTTGTTGTTCTCTTGTTGTTCTCTTGTTGTTCTCTTGTTCTCATGTTGTTCTCTTGTTGTTCTCTTGTTGTTCTCTTGTTGTTCTCTTGTTGTTCTCTTGTTGTTCTCTTGTTGTTCTCATGTTGTTCTCTTGTTGTTCTCTTGTTGTTCTCTGGTTCTCATGTTGTTCTCTTCTTGTTCTCTTGTTGTTCTCTTGTTGTTCTCTTGTTGTTCTCATGTTGTTCCATTGTTGTTCTCTTGTTCTCATGTTGTTCTCTTGTTCTCTTGTTGTTCTCTTGTTGTTCTCTTATTGTTCTCTTGCTGTTCTCTTGTTGTTCTCATGTTGTTCTCTTGTTGTTCTCATGTTGTTCTCTTGTTGTTCTCTTGTTCTCATGTTGTTCTCTTGTTGTTCTCTTATTGTTCTCTTGTTGTTCTCTTGTTGTTCTCATGTTGTTCTCTTATTGTTCTCTTGTTCTCTTGTTGTTCTCTTGTTGTTCTCTTGTTCTCTTGTTGTTCTCTTGTTGTTCTCTTGTTGTTCTCTTGTTGTTCTCTTGTTGTTCTCTTGTTGTTCTCATGTTGTTCTCTTGTTGTTCTCTTGTTGTTCTCTTGTTGTTCTCTTGTTGTTCTCATGTTGTTCTCTTATTGTTCTCTTGTTCTCTTGTTGTTCTCTTGTTGTTCTCTTGTTCTCTTGTTGTTCTCTTGTTGTTCTCTTGTTGTTCTCTTGTTGTTCTCTTGTTGTTCTCATGTTGTTCTCTTGTTGTTCTCTTGTTGTTCTCTTGTTGTTCTCTTGTTGTTCTCTTGTTGTTCTCTTGTTGTTCTCATGTTGTTCTCTTGTTGTTCTCTTGTTGTTCTCTTGTTCTCTTGTTGTTCTCTTGTTGTTCTCTTGTTGTTCTCATGTTGTTCTCTTATTGTTCTCTTGTTCTCTTGTTGTTCTCTTGTTGTTCTTTTGTTGTTCTCTTGTTGTTCTCTTGTTCTCTTGTTGTTCTCTTGTTGTTCTCTTGTTGTTCTCTTGTTCTCTTGTTGTTCTCTTGTTGTTCTCTTGTTGTTCTCATGTTGTTCTCTTGTTGTTCTCTTGTTGTTCTCTTGTTGTTCTCATGTTGTTCTCTTATTGTTCTCTTGTTCTCTTGTTGTTCTCTTGTTGTTCTCTTGTTGTTCTCTTGTTGTTCTCTTGTTGTTCTCTTGTTCTCTTGTTGTTCTCTTGTTGTTCTCTTGTTGTTCTCTTGTTCTCTTGTTCTCTTGTTGTTCTCTTGTTCTCTTGTTGTTCTCATGTTGTTCTCTTGTTGTTCTCTTGTTGTTCTCTTGTTGTTCTCATGTTGTTCTCTTATTGTTCTCTTGTTCTCTTGTTGTTCTCTTATTGTTCTCTTGTTGTTCTCTTGTTGTTCTCTTGTTGTTCTCTTGTTGTTCTCTTGTTGTTCTCATGTTGTTCTCTTGTTGTTCTCTTGTTGTTCTCTTGTTGTTCTCTTGTTGTTCTCTTGTTCTCTTGTTGTTCTCTTATTGTTCTCTTGTTCTCCTCTTGTTGTTCTCTTGTTGTTCTCTTGTTGTTCTCTTGTTGTTCTCTTGTTGTTCTCATGTTGTTCTCTTGTTGTTCTCTTGTTGTTCTCTTGTTGTTCTCTTGTTGTTCTCATGTTGTTCTCTTGTTGTTCTCTTGTTGTTCTCTTGTTGTTCTCTTGTTGTTCTCTTGTTGTTCACTTGTTGTTCTCTTGTTGTTCTCTTGTTGTTCTCTTGTTGTTCTCTTGTTGTTCTCATGTTGTTCTCTTGTTGTTCTCATGTGGTTCTCATGTTGTTCTCTTGTTGTTCTCTTGTTGTTCTCTTGTTGTTCTCTTGTTGTTCTCATGTTGTTCTCTTGTTGTTCTCTTGTTGTTCTCTTGTTGTTCTCATGTGGTTCTCTTGTTGTTCTCTTGTTGTTCTCTTGTTGTTCTCTTGTTGTTCTCTTGTTGTTCTCATGTTGTTCTCTTGTTGTTCTCATGTGGTTCTCATGTTGTTCTCTTGTTGTTCTCATGTTGTTCTCATGTGGTTCTCATGTTGTTCTCTTGTTATTGTTCTCTTGTGGTCTCCTATCTCTCTCTCTCTTATGCTTAATTGACTCTGTATTTCTAACTTTATGTTTGTGTGTGTCGTCGCTGTATCTCTGCTCCTCCTTCATGCCTTCCTGTACACCTGTACACCTGTACACCTGCACACATGTACACATGTACACCTGTACACCTGTACACATGTACACCTGTACACCTGTACACCTGTACACCTGCACACATGTACACCTGTACACATGTACACCTGTACACATGTACACCTGTACACATGTACACCTGTACACCTGTACACCTGCACACATGTACACCTGTACACCTGTACACCTGTACACATGTACACATGTACACCTGTACACCTGCACACATGTACACCTGTACACCTGTACACATGTACACCTGTACACCTGTACACATGTACACCTGTACACCTGTACACCTGTACACCTGCACACATGTACACCTGTACACCTGTACACCTGTACACCTGCACACATGTACACCTGTACACCTGTACACCTGCACACATGTACACCTGTACACCTGTACACATGTACACCTGTACACCTGTACACCTGTACACCTGCACACATGTACACCTGTACACATGTACACCTGTACACCTGTACACATGTACACCTGTACACCTGCACACATGTACACCTGTACACATGTACACATGTACACCTGTACACATGTAAACCTGTACACCTGTACACCTGTACACATGTACACCTGTACACATGTACACATGTACACATGTACACATGTACACCTGTACACCTGTACACATGTACACCTGTACACCTGTACACCTGTACACCTGTACACCTGTACACCTGCACACATGTACACCTGTACACATGTACACCTGTACACCTGTACACATGTACACCTGTACACATGTACACATGTACACATGTACACCTGTACACATGTACACCTGTACACCTGTACACCTGCACACATGTACACCTGTACACCTGTACACCTGTACACATGTACACATGTACACCTGTACACATGTACACATGTACACATGTACACCTGTACACCTGTACACATGTACACATGTACACCTGTACACCTGCACACATGTACACCTGTACACCTGCACACATGTACACCTGTACACATGTATACATGTACACCTGTACACCTGTACACATGTTCACATGTATACATGTACACCTGTGCACATGTACACCTGTACACATGTACACCTGTACACATGTACACCTGTACACATGTACACCTGCACACATGTATACATGTACACCTGTACACATGTACACCTGTACACATGTACACCTGTACACATGTATACATGTACACCTGTACACATGTACACCTGTACACATGTATACATGTACACCTGTACACATGTACACCTGTACACATGTACACATGTACACATGTACACCTATACACATGTACACATGTACACATGTACACATGTACACATATACACATGTATACATGTACACCTGTACACATGTACACCTGTACACATGTACACATATACACATGTACACATTTACACATGTACACATGTACACATGTACACATGTACACATGTACACCTGTACACATGTACACCTATACACATGTACACCTGTACACATATACACATGTACACATGTACACCTGTACACCTGTACACATGTACACCTATACACATGTACACATGTACACCTGTACACATGTACACATGTACACATGTACACCTGTACACATGTACACCTATACACATGTACACATGTACACATATACACCTATACACATGTACACATGTATACATGTACACATGTATACATGTACACATGTACACCTGTACACATGTACACCTATACACATGTACACATGTACACATATACACATGTACACATGTACACATGTATACATGTACACATGTACATCTGTACACCTGTACACATGTACACATGTACACATATACACATGTACACCTGTACACCTGTACACATATACACATGTACACATATACACATGTACACATGTACACATGTACACCTATACACCTGTACACATGTACACATGTACACATGTACACCTGTACACCTGTACACATGTACACATGTACACCTGTACACCTGCACACATGTACACCTGTACACCTGCACACATGTACACATGTACACCTGTACACATGTATACATGTACACCTGTACACCTGTACACATGTACACATGTATACATGTACACCTGTGCACATGTACACCTGTACACATGTACACCTGTACACATGTACACCTGCACACATGTATACATGTACACCTGTACACATGTACACCTGTACACATGTACACCTGTACACATGTATACATGTACACCTGTACACATGTACACCTGTACACATGTATACATGTACACCTGTACACATGTACACCTGTACACATGTACACATGTACACCTATACACATGTACACATGTACACATGTACACATGTACACATGTATACATGTACACCTGTACACATGTACACCTGTACACATGTACACATATACACATGTACACATTTACACATATACACATGTACACATGTACACCTGTACACATGTACACCTGTACACATGTACACCTGTACACCTGTACACATGTACACCTGTACACCTGTACACATATACACATGTACACATATACACCTGTACACCTATACACCTGTACACCTGTACACATGTACACCTGTACACATGTACACCTGTACACCTGTACACATGTACACCTGTACACCTGTACACATATACACATGTACACATGTACACCTATACACCTGTACACATGTACACCTGTACACATGTACACCTGTACACATGTACACCTGTACACCTGTACACATGTACACCTGTACACCTGTACACATATACACATGTACACATATACACCTGTACACATGTACACCTATACACCTGTACACATATACACATGTACACCTATACACATGTACACCTATACACCTGTACACATGTATACATGTACACATGCTCACCTGTACACCTGTACACCTGTACACATGTATACATGTACACATGCTCACCTGTACACCTGTACACCTGTACACATGTATACATGTACACATGCTCACCTGTACACCTGTACACATGTACACATGCTCACCTGTACACCTGTACACCTGTACACATGTACACCTGTACACCTGTACACATGTACACCTGTACACCTGTACACATATACACATGTACACATATACACCTGTACACCTGTACACCTATACACCTGTACACCTATACACATGTACACCTATACACATGTACACCTATACACCTGTACACATGTACACATGCTCACCTGTACACCTGTACACCTGTACACATGTACACATGCTTACCTGTACACCTGTACACCTGTACACCTATACACCTGTACACCTATACACATGTACACCTATACACATGTACACCTATACACCTGTACACATGTACACATGCTCACCTGTACACCTGTACACCTGTACACCTGTACACATGTATACATGTACACATGCTCACCTGTACACCTGTACACCTGTACACCTGTACACTATACCCTCAGTAGTAAACATAGACTCGCCAAAAATAAGAACTTCCACAAGTCGCTTGAAACTTGTGTCCGTTAGAATCTTGTATACCACGTATGTAAGACCAAGTCTTGAGTATGCAGCACCAGCATGGAGTCCCCGCCTTGTCAGGCATACAAATTACCCCGAGAGGCTTGAGTAGGAACTATTCATATGAATAAAACATTCCGGATAAGTGGAACTATCTGTAGTGGACTCTGGATCCCATCCCTATTAACACTAGTTAAAGAATCGTTACGCTGGTATTGTTTTAATTCTAGTAAACCTGCTTTATTAAAAATGTATTATTAAGATACTAAGATAACCAGTGTCATACATAAACACGAACAAAACAAACAGAGACATACCACTGACAATAAATCAAAGCCAACAAACTCATAAAACGAAGTAAATAATGAAGAGTTTCAAGACTTATGTATGAAAATAAAAGACCGGAGGTAGCAAACACCATTCTTAATACGAACGACTCCTCTAATTTAACTTATATCATTGACAAACGCATTCATATTCTTGTCAACAAGCTGCTGTATTAATAAAATATGTGGCACGTACTCGACTCTTTATGAGAGAAGTCAGTTTAAATAACGTGAGACGAGCGTGAAGGGCACGTCCGCCCTCCACCGCGGCCAGGGAGCGTCTGACTGGAGAAAGTAGCACATCTTATTGAAGTCCTCAACATTTTCTCTTAATATCTATTGATATGACGTGAATCAAGATGAATTTACTCCCATTATGATCAGGAGCTTAAGCTTAATCAATCGTCCAAAATGATTTATGAACATTGAATTCAAATTTGAATGTTACCACAAGGGACCTGTTCATACGGCGGAGGGATCAACGGAAGGTGTGATGCGTCTCGCAGTTAAAGTATCACGGTTGCCAGTTTTTCCATTAAAATAATTAAAAAAATTATTCAAACTTTATAATATAATAGTATTTATCTGAAAATACAGGACACTTACAATCCAAGATATTTACACTTATAATCCTAGATGTCTACACTTACATTTTAGCAAATTTGGCGAACGGAATCACCGAGGTAGTGGAAGTTTGGCAACACTGTACGTATTGGTGACGCTCACAGCTAGTCTAAACCAAAAATTTGGTTGGAAAGGCAGAGTAAAGATGACGGAGAGGTACAGGTGAAGGGAAAGGGTTTGAAATAGGAGTATAACATGTTCACCGGTCCTGTGAATATGTTCACCGGTCCTGTGAATATGTTCACCGGTCCTGTGAATATGTTCACCGGTCCTGTGAATATGTTCACCGGTCCTGTGAACATGTTCACCGGTCCTGTGAATATGTTCACCGGTCCTGTGAATATGTTCACCGGTCCTGTGAACATGTTCACTGGTCCTGTGAACATGTTCACAGGACTATGAGAACGAAAAATCTTAGAGTAAATTGGAAACTGCAGATGCAAAATTAATGTATCCTATATACAACCTATGTTAGACATACCTTTGAATATGCAGCTCCTGAAGGAAAGATGAGCAGCAAGACTCGTTCCGGAGTCGAGGATCCTGAGCTACAAGGCCAGACTGAAGGATCTAGACACTCAACACACTGGAGAAGAGGAAGAACAGCAGGGAGACATGGTAACGAAATACAAGATTCTACAGACGGGAGGAAGGGAGATAATGACAACGTACGCAAAGAAACATTATCCTCAGCCTGTAACTGAGAGAGAATTGTTAGAGAGAACTTTCTCAGCGCCAGAGTTGTGAAGAACTAGTCATTCAACCTAACGCAACGCACAATTTGATATGTAGTTTTCAACATAAAATCGTGAAATGTGAGTCGATGCACTAAACTACAAATATTTGGGAAATGGGGGCCCAAGAGCCTAACTTGTCCTGCAAGCACATCTAACTGAGTAGAGTTAGGTGAGTACACACAGAGAAGTAAACACCTGTGAACATAATTCAATGCATGACATATTTAGCTGTGGTAATAACAGCAAATATCCTCATCATGAATGATTGTAATTATCCATATATTGAATGGGGAATGAAAACTTATGTAAAACTACTTGACGATTCAAAGGCACGTTTATGCTAAGAGGCCGAGGGGGCAAGAGCAACCTACAATAAGCAATATGTGATCATCTCCAGGGACCAGCACCAGGGAACAGGTCCAGGGACCAGTTCCAGGGACCAGCTCCAGGGACCTGCCCCAGGGACCAGCACCAGGGAACAGGTCCAGGGAACAGCTCCAGGGACCAGCTCCAGGGACCAGCTCCAGGGACCAGCTCCTAGGAACAGCTCCAGGGACCTGCTCCAGGGACCAGCTCCAGGGAACAGCTCCAGGGACCAGTTCCAGGGACCAGCTCCAGGGACCAGCTCCAGGGACCAGCTCCAGGGACCAGCTCCAGGGACCAGCTCCAGGGACCAGCTCCAGGGACTACCTCCAGGGAACAGCTCCAGGGACCAGCTCCAGGGACCAGCTCCAGGGACCAGCTCCATGGACCAGCTCCAGGGACCAGCTCCAGGGAACAGCTCCAGGGACCAGCTCCAGGGACCAGCTCCAGGGACCAGCTCCAGGGACCAGCTCCAGGGACCAGCTCCAGGGACCAGCTCCAGGGACCAGCTCCAGGGAACAGCTCCAGGGACCAGCTCCAGGGACCAGCTCCAGGGAACAGCTCCAGGGACCAGCTCCAGGGACCAGCTCCAGGGACCAGCTCCAGGGACCAGCTCCAGGGACCAGCTCCAGGGACCACTTCCAGGGACCAGTTCCAGGGACTACCTCCAGGGACCAGCTCCAGGGACCAGCTCCAGGGACCAGTTCCAGGGACCAGCTCCAGGGACCAGCTCCAGGGACCAGTTCCAGGGAACAGCTCCAGGAACCAGCTCCAGGGACCAGCTCCAGGGACCAGCTCCAGGGACCAGCTCCAGGGACCAGTTCCAGGAACCAGCTCCAGGGACCATGATGTAGAGGATATGTACGTACATTCCTGGAGCATAGCTCTATGTTCCAGGAATATGTGCTCCTTTTGTGATTAACGGAGGTGGTTGTGCCTTGTGAGTCAGAGAGGGATGAAGTGGCTCCGATGGCTATAACCTAACCTAACCTAACCTAACTATCCTAATGTAACCTAACCTAACCTAACTATCCTAATGTAACCTAACCTAACCTAACCTAACCTAACCTAACCTCACTATCCTAATGTAACCTAACCTAACCTAACCTAACCTAACCTAACCTAACTATCCTAATGTAACCTAACCTAACCTAACCTAACTATCCTAATGTAACCTAACCTAACCTAACCTAACCTAACCTAACTATCCTAATGTAACCTAACCTAACCTAACCTAACCTAACTATCCTAATGTAACCTAACCTAACCTAACCTAACCTAACCTAACCAAACCTAACCTAACTTAATCTAAGCTAACCTAACCTAACCAAACCTAACCGAATCTAACCTAGCCTAACCTAACCTAACCAAAAATAACCTAACCTAACCTAACCTAATCTAACCAAACCTAACCAAACATAACCTTACGTAACCTTACTTAACCTAAGCTAACCTAACCTAACCAAACCTAACCTTACCTAACTAACCTAACGTAACCTAAGCTAACCTAACCTAACCTAACCTAACTAACCTAACGTAACGTAACCTAACCTAACCTAACCTAACCAAACCTAACCTAACCTAACCTAACTTAACCTAACCTAACTAACCTAACCTAACCTAACCTAACCTAACCAAACCTAACCTAACCTAACCTAACTTAACCTAACCTAACTAACCTAACCTAACCTAACCTAACCTAACCTAACTTAACCTAACCTAACTAACCTAACGTAACCTAACGTAACCTAACCTAATTAACCTAACCTAACATAACCTAACCTAACCTTCTTAGTTCTTAGTGATCTATGACTTGTATGTTCCTGCAGCTTTCTCTCTCACTCTCTCTCTCTCTCTCTCTCTCTCTCTCTCTCTCTCTCTCTCTCTCACACACACACACACACACACACACACACACACACACACACACAATGCATTCCATTTATTAACTACTCTGACACTGAAAAAAATTCTTTCTAACGTCTCTGTGGCTCATCTGGGTACTAAGTTTCCACCTGTGTCCCCTTGTTCGTGTTCCACCCGTGCTGAAGAGTTTGTCTTTGTCCACCCTGTCAATTCCCCTGAAAATTTTGTAGGTGGTTATCATGTCTCCCCTTACCCTTCTGTTTTCCAGGGACGTGAGGTTCAGTTCCTTTAGCCTTTCCTCGTAGCTCAATCCTCTCAGTTCCGGGACGAGCCTGGTGGCATACCGCTGAATCTTCTCTAACTTTGTCTTGTGTTTAACTAGGTATGGACTCCAGGCTGGAGCTGCATACTCCATGATTGGTCTTACATAAGTGGTATACATGGTCCTGAACGATTCCTTACACAAGTTTCTAAAGGCAGTTGTTATGTTGGCCAGTCTAGCATATGCCGCTGATGATATCCTTTTGATGTGGGCCTCTGGTGACAGGTTCGGTCTGATATCAACCCCCAGATCCTTCTCTCGACTTGACTCATGGAGGATTTCACCTCCCAGATGGTACCTTGTGTTCAGCCTTCTGCTCCCTTCGCCTAATTTCATTACATTACACTTTCCTGAGTTGAACTTTAGCAGCCATTTTCTAGACCATTTATCCAGTTTGTCAAGGTCATCCTGTAGTCTCTGTCTATCTTTATTTGTCTTGATTCTTCTCATAATTTTTGCATCATCAGCAAACATTGAGAGGAATGAGTCTATACCCTCTGGAAGATCGTTCACATATATTAGAAACAGGATGGGTCCAAGTACAGAGCCCCGTGGGACTCCACTGTTGACATCTCACCCCTCTGATGTTTCACCCCTCACAGTTACTCGCCGTTTCCTGTTGCTTAAGTACTCCCTTATCCACTGGAGCACCTTACCTTTTACTCCTGCCTGTTGCTCCAACTTTTGTAACAGTCTTTTATGGGGTACTGTGTCAAAGGCTTTCTGACAGTCCAAGAAAATGGAGTCGGCCCACCCTTCTCTTTCCTGCCTAATTTTTGTTGCTTGGTCATAGAATTCTATTAAACCTGCGAGGCACGATTTACCATCTCTGAACCCATGTTGGTGGTGCGTTACAAAGTTATTTCCCTCCAGATGCTCTACGAGCCTTTTCCTCACGATCTTCTCCATCACCTTGCATGGTATACAAGTTAGAGAAACTGGCCTGTAGTTCAGTGCCTCTTGCCTGTCACCCTTCTTGTATATTGGGACCACATTAGCTGTCTTCCAACTTTCTGGTAAGTCTCCTGTTTCCAGTGACCTGTTATACACCATAGAGAGTGGCACACTTAGTTCTTCTGCACCTTCTTTTAATATCCATGGTGACATTCTGTCAGGCCCAACAGCCTTTGTCACATTCAGCTCCAACAGACACCTTTTGACTTCATCACTGGTGAGGTCAAATTCCTCCAAGGTGACTTGGTTTGCCTTCTCATTTAGTGCAGGGGCTTCTCCTTGTTCTATTGTGAAGACCTTCTGGAATCTCTTGTTGAGTTCTTCACACACTTCCATGTCTTTGTGTATCTTTTTTCCCCTTTTCGCAGCTTCATCACTTGTTCCTTCACTGCTGTTTTCCTCCTGATGTGGCTGTGGAGCAGCTTTGGTTGGGTCTTGGCTTTACTCGCGATGTTATTTTCAAACTGTCTCTCTGCTTCTCTCCTCACTCTGAGGTACTCATTACTGGCCCTCTGGTATCTCTCCCTGCTCTCTGGTGTTCTGTTATTTCTGTAGTTTCTCCATGTTATTTTACTCAATTGCTTTGCTATCTTACATTCCTGGTTGAACCATGGATTCTTCTGTTGTTTTTCGTTTTTCTCCTTTTGGACTGGGATAAACTTATCTGCAACTTCCTGGCACTTCTGGGTGACATAATCCATCATATCCAGTATGTTGTAATCCACAAGTTAGCAGGAATTATTAGCTAGAGGATCATTACTACAACACTTAACGAATGATGATTGGAAGTACATGTTAAGTAGACAGACTATGGATCACATATCTAAGAAAGGTCAATGGATTAAGACCGAAGCTGTTTAGCCAAATTAATAATTCCTGGAAAGAGGAATTATTCTTCGTCAGGCTTCTAGGAACAAGGTTACCGCTCTAGGGATAAAGTTAATCGGATTATACCTTCCTTGAGAGGAGTGGTGAAATGTTTGAGGCCATGACTGACTGGAGTCAGTCTTGTTGTGGGAGTTGAACTGGCAAGTCCTCCGAGGTCTCCGTTTGTGGCAGCAGCTAAGTAGCAGACATCTATGGAAGAGCCTGTTGTGATCTTAGTGACCAAGTTAAGTCTACAGTATGTGAGTATTGAATGTAAGACTAACCGGGTGTGGAGCGTTGTAGTAATCATTCCGTATTAGGGACTTAGGCGGAAGTTACGAGTGTGGGTGGTGATCGCGGAGGTCAAGTGGTCTATGGGTATTGGAAGTGTATTGACCTAATAGAATATGTTGATATGTTATTATTTGTCAGAGTCTATTCTTTGTAATTAAATGACAAAACCCGACGGCCTTTAAATACCTTCCATATGTTCACTCATTGTGTTCCAGTACAAACCTAGTGGTACGCCTCAAGGGTCTGGTGTGTGTAGGAGTACACGGTGGTAGTAACGGTTGCTGAGGCAAGGTGTTATGTGTTGTGTAATCGCTGTGTTCGGAATGAACCGGGGTTCAGCGTCACAACATGTACTGTCTTCTCTCTGAGTTCTGTTTCCCATGGTATTCCCCTAAGGAAGTTCCTCATCTCATCATATTTTCCTCGTCGGTAATTTAGTCTTTTCCCTCCAATCCCATCCTTGGATATGTTATTCCTACTCCACCAAGTACTCAAATACCAATACACTGTGGTCACTCATTCCTGTTGGGGCTTCAAATTTGACATCCCTTATTTCTGATTCATTTAAGGTGAATATTAGGTCGAGTCTAGCTGGTTCGTCATTGCCTCTCACTCTTGTGGGTTCCTTGACATGTTGGCTCAGAAAGTTCCTTGTTGTCACTTCCAAGAGTTTAGCTCTCCACGTATCTTCACCTCCATGTGGGTCCCCATTCTCCCAGTCTATCTTTCTATGGTTGAAATCACCCATGATTAAGAGTCTTGAGCCATTCCTACAGGCAACTGAAGCTGCTCTCTCTATTATATTAATGGTTGCCATGTTGTTCCTATCAAACTCCTGTCTAGGTCTTCTGTCATTTAGAGGAGGGTTGTAAATGACTGCCACTATTATCTTAGGTCCACCCATTGTTATAGTTCCTGTTATGTAATCTCTGATTCCGTCACAGCCCGGAATTTCCATCTCATCAAAACTCCAGTCCTTCCTTATCAGCAGGGCCACTCCTCCACCTCCTCCCCCTTCCCTCTCTTTCCTTACTATATAGTAGTCCTTTGGAAACACAGTACTCACCTAATTTTGCTTGCGGGGGTTGAGCTTTGGCTCTTTGGTCCCGCCTCTCAACTGTCAATCAACTGGTGTACAGGTTCCTGAGCCTACTGGGCTCTATCATATCTACACTTGAAACGGTGTATGGAGTCAGCCTCCACCACATCACTTCCTAGTGCATTCCATTTATTAACTCTGACACTGAAAAAATTCTTTCTAACGTCTCTGTGGCTCATCTGGGTACTAAGTTTCCACCTGTGTCCCCTTGTTCGTGTCCCACCCATGCTGAAGAGTTTGTCTTTGTCCACCCTGTCAATTCCCCTGATAATTTTGAAGGTGGTTATCATGTCTCCCCTTACTCTTCTGTTTTCCAGGGATGTGAGGTTCAGCTCCTTTAGCCTTTCCTCGTAGCTCATTCCTCTAAGTTCCGGGACGAGCCTGGTGGCATACCGCTGAATCTTCTCTAACTTTGTCTTGTGTTTAACTAGGTATGGACTCCAGGCTGGAGCTGCATACTCCAGTGTGTTGGTGTGTGTGTGTGTGTGTGTGTGTGTGTGTGTGTGTGTGTGTGTGTGTGTGTGTGTGTGTGTGTGTGTGTGTGTGTGTGTGTGTGTGTGTGTGTGTGTGTGTGTGCGTGTGTGTGTGTCTGTGTGTGCGTGTGTGTGAGTATTTTAGTGTGGGGGTCATGTAAGGCGTCGTGTTTTCTCCTTGGCAGCTTGTGCTGTCTTGGCTAATTGGTCGTTAATGGCTTGTTAGATAAGCAGAGCGTTCCAGGACCTGTTTGTGTTGGAGGCTGAGGCCCTGGCCGCTGTCAGCTTGAAACATTCTTCTTGGATCCGTGTTTTGTGTCGGAGTTGAATTCGTATGTATTGTGTATTTATGTATACGTTCCTAAATACACCCAAATAATTATAGAAAATTCCTAACTGATATAACGTGAGAAACAGAGCTCAAGGGCCCCGGTGCATGGTGGAGATATATCAAAATATGATATATAGTGAAAATTTTTAAACAAATCTCCCGTTATTTGGCATCAGCATCGTGAAATTTTGTTCCCAATATGTTAAGAAATGTATTTTTTATGATTTTTTGTTTTAAATAAATGCGTGTGCGACGGGTGGCAACCGGTACTGATAATAGCGATAACACCTCCAATTTACTGGCCATCAGGGATAAAGAGCTGCAAGTACCCGTGTGACACACAAGGAAGACGAGGAGTAGTAAGGAGGGTCCACAAGGTGCCGCTCCTGCCACCTACAGCGCCAGGTTTACAAGGAAGACGAGGAGTAGTAAGGAGGGTCCACAAGGTGCCGCTCCTGCCACCTACAGCGCCAGGTTTCACACATAATTATGAACTAATAAGTTATTATTCTCTATTCTATTATATATCATATAAATACATTGACCAATGACAATATTTCTTATGTCCATTTGTTCAAAAATGTGAAAAGTGAAAAACGTGTGTGAAAAGCACTTTTTTGAGTGTTTTTTGAGTGTGAAAAGCACTTTTTTGAGTGTTTTTTGAGTGTGAAAAGCACTTTTTTGAGTGTTTTTTGAGTGTGAAAAGCACTTTTTTGAGTGTTTTTTGAGTGTGAAAAGCACTTTTTTGAGTGTTTTTTGAGTGTGAAAAACACTTTTTTGAGTGTTTTTTGAGTGTGAAAAACACTTTTTTGAGTGTTTTTTTGAGTGTGAAAAACACGTTTTTGAGTGTTTTTTGAGTGTGAAAAACACGTTTTTGAGTGTTTTTTGAGTGTGAAAAACACGTTTTTGAGTGTTTTTTGAGTGTGAAAAACACTTTTTTGAGTGTTTTTTGAGTGTGAAAAACACTTTTTTGAGTGTTTTTTGAGTGTGAAAAACACTTTTTTTGAGTGTTTTTTGAGTGTGAAAAACACTTTTTTGAGTGTTTTTTGAGTGTGAAAAACACTTTTTTGAGTGTTTTTTGAGTGTGAAAAACACTTTTTTGAGTGTTTTTTGAGTGTGAAAAACACTTTTTTGAGTGTTTTTTGAGTGTGAAAAACACTTTTTTGAGTGTTTTTTGAGTGTGAAAAACACTTTGAGTGTTTTTTGAGTGTGAAAAACACTTTGAGTGTTTTTTGAGTGTGAAAAACACTTTTTTGAGTGTTTTTTGAGTGTGAAAAACACTTTTTTGAGTGTTTTTTGAGTGTGAAAAACACTTTTTTGAGTGTTTTTTGAGTGTGAAAAACACTTTTTTGAGTGTTTTTTGAGTGTGAAAAACACTTTTTTGAGTGTTTTTTGAGTGTGAAAAACACTTTTTTGAGTGTTTTTTGAGTGTGAAAAACACTTTTTTGAGTGTTTTTTGAGTGTGAAAAACACTTTTTTGAGTGTTTTTTGAGTGTGAAAAACACTTTGAGTGTTTTTTGAGTGTGAAAAACACTTTTTTGAGTGTTTTTTGAGTGTGAAAAACACTTTTTTGAGTGTGAAAAACACTTTTTTGAGTGTTTTTTGAGTGTGAAAAACACTTTTTTGAGTGTTTTTTGAGTGTGAAAAACACTTTTTTGAGTGTTTTTTGAGTGTGAAAAACACTTTTTTGAGTGTTTTTTGAGTGTGAAAAACACTTTTTTGAGTGTTTTTTGAGTGTGAAAAACACTTTTTTGAGTGTTTTTTGAGTGTGAAAAACACTTTGAGTGTTTTTTGAGTGTGAAAAACACTTTGAGTGTTTTTTGAGTGTGAAAAACACTTTTTTGAGTGTTTTTTGAGTGTGAAAAACACTTTTTTGAGTGTTTTTTGAGTGTGAAAAACACTTTTTTGAGTGTTTTTTGAGTGTGAAAAACACTTTTTTGAGTGTTTTTTGAGTGTGAAAAACACTTTTTTGAGTGTTTTTTGAGTGTGAAAAACACTTTTTTGAGTGTTTTTTGAGTGTGAAAAACACTTTGAGTGTTTTTTGAGTGTGAAAAACACTTTTTTGAGTGTTTTTTGAGTGTGAAAAACACTTTTTTGAGTGTGAAAAACACTTTTTTGAGTGTTTTTTGAGTGTGAAAAACACTTTTTTGAGTGTTTTTTGAGTGTGAAAAACACTTTTTTGAGTGTTTTTTGAGTGTGAAAAACACTTTTTTGAGTGTTTTTTGAGTGTGAAAAACACTTTTTTGAGTGTTTTTTGAGTGTGAAAAACACTTTTTTGAGTTTTTTGAGTGTGAAAAACACTTTTTTGAGTGTTTTTTGAGTGTGAAAAACACTTTTTTGAGTGTTTTTTGTTTTAATATATTTTTTATTTCCTTTGTTTTCATTCGGATGTTGTCGTGACGTCTACGTCTTGGAGAATGTATATCCGGCACAAAGTTTGTTAAGTTGGAACAAAATTGGTCAACATGTTATTGAGCCACAGGTTATCTTGAGGTTATCTTGAGATGATTTCGGGGCTTTTTTAGTGTCCCCGCGGCCCGGTCCTCGACCAGGCCTCCACCCCCAGGAAGCAGCCCGTGACAGCTGACTAACTCCCAGGTACCTATTTACTGCTAGGTAACAGGGGCATTCAGGGTGAAAGAAACTTTGCCCATTTGTTTCTGCCTCGTGCGGGAATCGAACCCGCGCCACAGAATTACGAGTCCTGCGCGCTATCCACCAGGCTACGAGGCCCCTAGCCTAGCCCCAGGTGGCTGAAGTTGTGACTTTTATTTTTTTGGCTGATTTATTTACAGAGTTCAAACTCTATTCTCCATTTTTTTTAGCTTGTATTGATGAATGAGGACCAGATGAGGGCTTTATCACTTATATATGGGCAATAAAATTACTGAAATATATATGTTGTAGCCTCCTACAAGATAGTAGGAGGCTACAAGATGACTTAGACAAACTGAAGGAAAGGTCCAACAAATGGCTACTTAAGTTCATCCCAATTAAATGTAAGGTAATGCAACTAGGCGGAGGAAATAGAAGGCTTGACACGGGATACCGAATGGGAGATGAAGTCCTTCATGTCCTCCAAGCCTTCAAGACAGCAGGTCC
Source organism: Procambarus clarkii (assembly GCF_040958095.1). Classification (NCBI taxonomy): domain Eukaryota; kingdom Metazoa; phylum Arthropoda; class Malacostraca; order Decapoda; family Cambaridae; genus Procambarus; species Procambarus clarkii. Next base: position 9,598,832 of record NC_091162.1, read on the forward strand.
TGCCTCACTGGGTTACTTGAATTCTACGACCAGGCAACAAAAATAAGGCAAGAAAGAGAAGGGTGGGCAGACTGCATATTTTTGGACTTCCAGAAAGCCTTTGATACAGTACCACACAAGAGGCTAGTGAAAAAGCTGGAGATGCAGGCAGGAGTGAAAGGGAAGGTACTCCATTGGATAAAGGAGTACCTAAGCAACAGGAGACAACGAATCAATGTGAGGGGTGAGGTCTCAGATTGGCAAGACGTTTCAAGTGGAGTCCCGCAGGGGTCAGTCCTTGGACCTATACTGTTTCTGATATATGTAAATGATCTCCCAGAGGGTATAGACTCGTTTCTCTCAATGTTTGCTGATGATGCAAAAATTATAAGGAGGATTGAAACAGAGGATGATAGTAGGAGGCTACAAGATGACCTAGATAGACTGAGTGAATGGTTCAACAAATGGCTGTTGAAGTTCAACCCAAGCAAATGCAAAGTAATGAAACTAGGCAGTGGAAACAGGAGGCCAGACACAGGATACAGAATAGGAGATGAAGTACTTAATGAAACGGACAGAGAGAAAGATCTAGGAGTTGATATCACACCAAACCTGTCTCCTGAAGCCCACATAAAGAGAATAACGTCTGCGGCATATGCGAGGCTGGCTAACATCAGAACAGCGTTCAGGAACCTGTGTAAGGAATCATTCAGAATCTTGTACACCACATATGTAAGACCAATCCTGGAGTATGCGGCCCCAGCATGGAACCCGTACCTTGTCAAGCACAAGACGAAGCTGGAAAAAGTTCAGATGTATCTCACTAGGCTAGTCCCAGAACTAAGAGGCATGAGTTACGAGGAAAGGCTGTGGGAAATGCACCTCACTTCGCTGGAAGACAAAAGAGCTCGGGGAGACATGATCACCATATACAAAATTCTCATGGGAACTGACAGGGGTAGACAAGAACAGATTATTTGACACGGGTGGCAACATGCACAAGGGGACACAGATGGACGCTGAGTACCCACATGAGCCACAGAGACGTTAAAAAAAACTTTTTCAGTGTCAGATTAGTTAGTAAATGGAATGCATTAGGAAGTGATGTGGTGGAGGCTGACTCCATACACAGTTTCAAATGTAGATATGATAGAGCCCAATAGGCTCAGGAACCTGTACACCAGTTGATTGACAGTTGAAAGGCGGGACCAAAGAGCCAGAGCTCAACCCCCGCAAGCACAACTAAGTGAATACAACTAAGTGAGTCACATCTTTATCCCATGACAACTTACCTAATAATAATAATAATATGAAGACACACACACGACCACAAAACAATACAAATAGTTGAAATGATGAAATGTGATCAATTCTCAGAGTATATAATTATATACCATTCTCAGAGAGCTTAGGGTGATATATGGCTCTAGGGTGATCTATGGCTCTAGGGTGATCTATGGCTCTAGGGTGATCTATGGCTCTAGGGTGATCTATGGCTCTAGGGTGATCTATGGCTCTAGGGTGATCTATGACTCTAGGGTGATCAATGACTCTAGGGTGATCAATGACTTTAGGGTGATCAATGACTCTAGGGTGATCAATGACTCTAGGGTGATCAATGACTCTAGGGTGATCAATGACTCTAGGGTGATCTACAGCTCTAGAGTGAAGAAATATATCACGTGAGATTATAAGAAGGGAAATTAAACAAGCAGGAGAGAGTAAAGCGAGGGAGAGTAAAGCAAGGGAGAGTAAAGCGAGTGAGAGTAAAGCGAGTGAGAGTAAACAAGGAGGACACAGGTGCCCCATTCTGCCGTGGCCGGCCCTCCTGAGTGACCGCGTCACTCACACCAACACCCAGACCTGACAACGAGGTATGATTAGTCAGCTTTGGCAATTACCTGACAGGAATTTTTATTATTATTGTTTAACTTGTAAACACACGAGAGATCAAATGTCACAGGTGGTGGAGGCTGGCTTAATTATTCACCTGTATTAGGTTAATTATTCACCTGGATCAGGTTAATTATTCACCTGGATCAGGTTAATTTGTTCCAATAATTGTATTTAACGTGCGTGTGGGAGAGACAGAGAGGAGCAGACGGTTTAACAATCCTGTATGACTCGTATTCTATGTCAGACAGACAGACAATCACGGCAGTTTGACAGGCGAACAGCAGGTGAGATTGACAGGCGAACAGCAGGTGAGATTGACAGGCGAACAGCAGGTGAAGCAGACACACACGAATAGTAAATTTAACAGACAGACATTGGACAGGCATAGGCTCTTTGTCTCTCTCTCTCTCTCTCTCTCTCTCTCTCTCTCTCTCTCTCTCTCTCTCTCTCTCTCTCTCTCTCTCTCTCTCTCTCTCTCTCTCTCTCTCTCTCTCTCTCTCTCTCTCTCTCTCTCTCTCTCTCTCTCTCTCTCTCTCTCTCTCTCTCTCTCTCTCTCTCTCTCTCTCTCTCTCTCTCTCTCTCTCTCTCTCTCTCTCTCTCTCTCTCTCTCTCTTCTCTCTCTCTCTCTCTCTCTCTCTCTCTCTCTCTCTCTCTCTCTCTCTCTCTCTCTCTCTCTCTCTCTCTCTCTCTCTCTCTCTCTCTCTCTCTCTCTCTCTCTCTCTCTCTCTCTCTCTCTCTCTCTCTCTCTCCCTGTGAGAGAGAGAGATATACCAGCCCCTGTGGCCGGTATATCTCGTCCTCACTAGCTGGCGTCGTCCATTTGGAAGGGGTTTCGGGAGCTGACCCACAGATGGCGTTGTCGTCACTGCTCCGTGCTCGGACGTTGGACTCTGGTCCGTAACAGTGTGTACTTACCTAGTTGTGTTTGCGAGGACCGAGCTCCGACTCCCTGGTCCCGCCTCTTAATGGTCAATCAACTAATGTACAG
>NC_091162.1:9606694-9619194 GCF_040958095.1 Procambarus clarkii
TGGACACACCGCCATAGTGACAGTGTTGGGCAGCGCCACTCATCTTGTGAGTGGACACACCGCCATAGTGACAGTATTGGGCAGCGCCACTCATCTTGTGAGAGGACACACCGCCATAGTGACAGTATTGGGCAGCGTCACTCATCTTGTGAGTGGACACACCGCCATAGTGATAGTATTGGGCAGCGTCACTCATCCTGTGAGTGGACACACCGCCATAGTGACAGTATTGGGCAGCGCCACTCATCCTGTGAGTGGACACACCGCCATAGTGACAGTATTGGTCAGCGCCACTCATCTTGTGAGTGAACACACCGCCATAGTGACAGTATTGGTCAGCGCCACTCATCTTGTGAGTGAACACACCGCCATAGCAGCATGTACAACACTCCCCAATAGGAAGAAAACCCGCTGGGTTGTTCATCCTGTCACTTGTATCCCAAACATCTGCCCTCCATGTTTGGACAGGCATACAAACAGACAGAAACCTTGATACAGACAGATATGGGGGCCTTACAGCTGAATGGACAGCAGTTCGTATTCGTATTCCTGAGAATCTGGATTCGATTCCCTGTGTAGGTGGAAACAAATGGTTTCTTTCACCCTGATGCCCCCTGTTACCTAGCAGTAAATAGGTACCTGGGAGTTAGACAGCTGCTATGGGTTGCTTCCTGGGGGTGTGCAACAAACAGTATGGTGGTCAAGGACCGGGCCACGGGGACGCTAAGCCCCGAAATCATCTCAAGATAACCTCAAGATTACCTACCGTTAAGTCACCATTTGTAACGTTTGACAGTGTTAACCACTATGGAGGGTCTGAGTGTTGGCAAGGAGGCGAAGGTGAGGTCTGGGTCTGAGTGTTGGCAAGGAGGCGAAGGTGAGGTCTGGGTCTGAGTGTTGGCAAGGAGGCGAAGGTGAGGTCTGGGTCTGAGTGTTGGCAAGGAGGCGAAGGTGAGGTCTGGGTCTGAGTGTTGGCAAGGAGGCGAAGGTGAGGTCTGGGTCTGAGTGTTGGCAAGGACCCGAAGGTGAGGTCTGGGTCTGAGTGTTGGCAAGGACCCGAAGGTGAGGTCTGGGTCTGAGTGTCGGCAAGGAGGCAAAGGTGAGGTCTGGGTCTGAGTGTTGGCAAGGAGGCGAAGGTGAGGTCTGGGTCTGAGTGTTGGCAAGGACACGAAGGTGAGGTCTGGGTCTGAGTGTTGGCAAGGACACGAAGGTGAGGTCTGGGTCTGAGTGTTGGCAAGGACCCGAAGGTGAGGTCTGGGTCTGAGTGTTGGCAAGGAGGCGAAGGTGAGGTCTGGGTCTGAGTGTTGGCAAGGAGGCGAAGGTGAGGTCTGGGTCTGAGTGTTGGCAAGGAGGCGAAGGTGAGGTCTGGGTCTGAGTGTTGGCAAAGAAAGGACACGAAGGTGAGGTCTGGGTCTGAGTGTTGGCAAGGACCCGAAGGTGAGGTCTGGGTCTGAGTGTTGGCAAGGAGGCGAAGGTGAGGTCTGGGTCTGAGTGTCGGCAAGGAGGCGAAGGTGAGGTCTGGGTCTGAGTGTTGGCAAGTAGGCGAAGGTGAGGTCTGGGTCTGAGTGTTGGCAAGGAGGCGAAGGTGAGGTCTGGGTCTGAGTGTTGGCAAAGAAAGGACACGAAGGTGAGGTCTGGGTCTGAGTGTTGGCAAGGACCCGAAGGTGAGGTCTGGGTCTGAGTGTTGGCAAGGACCCGAAGGTGAGGTATAGGTCTGAGTGTTGGCAAGGACCCGAAGGTGAGGTCTGGGTCTGAGTGTTGGCAAGGACACGAAGGTGAGGTCTGGGTCTGAGTGTTGGCAAGGACCCGAAGGTGAGGTCTGGGTCTGAGTGTTGGCAAGGAGGCGAAGGTGAGGTCTGGGTCTGAGTGTCAGCAAGGACACGAAGGTGAGGTCTGGGTCTGAGTGTCAGCAAGGACACGAAGGTGAGGTCTGGGTCTGAGTGTCAGCAAGGACACGAAGGTGAGGTCTGGGTCTGAGTGTCAGCAAGGACACGAAGGTGAGGTCTGGGTCTGAATGTCAGCAAGGACCCGAAGGTGAGGTCTGGGTCTGAGTGTCAGCAAGGACACGAAGGTGAGGTCTGGGTCTGAGTGTCAGCAAGGACACGAAGGTGAGGTCTGGGTCTGAATGTCAGCAAGGACCCGAAGGTGAGGTCTGGGTCTGAGTGTCGGCAACTTGCTATTTTGTAAATTTAAGGTGGGTCTTTTTGCTCTTTTAAGTGTAGGTTCCAGTATTGACAGTCTTCTGTGGTCACTGGAAGATGCCAAGATTGTTGTACTAACAACCAGCGTGTTCCTAGTGAGTGTTGTGTTCTGTTCACTCTGCCTATGGTGTCTAGGGATATGCCTATGGTGTCTGCCTATGGTGTATCCAAAGGATACCTGATCAACCAGGCTGTGACTCATAAGTCAGGCTGCGAGCAGCCGCGTCCAACAGCCTTGTTGATCAGTCCGGCAACCAGGAGGCCTGGTCGACGACCGGGCCGCGGGGACGCTAAGCCCCGGAAGCACCTCAAGGTAACCTCAAGGTAGGGGCTTGGTGGTGGTCATACCATTATGAGAAGACTGAAGGTGAATGCTATACCACGTTTGCATTTTTGGAGAGTGCTGCATTGTTTATTGGTTCTGTTGTTATGAGTCTGTTTTGTTTTGTAATAAATATTGAAGTCGAAGTTTTTGGGCTGGGGCTGACTTTTCCCTTCATTTGATATTATATTTTTGATCAATTATTCTTCAGTTGTGTATTGTGAGGTTATAGTGGGTTCGTAATAGAGTTTTATGGGAGGGTTGTTTGCTGTTGTTGTTGTTGTCTGTTGTATCTCTCTAGCTCTTGCTCTTTCTCTCTTTCCTCTGTCTTTCTCTCCCTCTCGTGAGCATGGAACAGGAATCCCTGGAAACACAAACAGTAAATGACACTATTTTCCGCTTGTTACAACTTGTAATAAAGTTGTTACATCTTGGCTTAACGTGTTTTTGACGTATTAGAACGTTGTTACAACTTGTTATATTGGTTCTTATAACTGGTTAGGAGGTGTTAAAACTTGTTCGAACGTTGTAGCAACGTCGTAGTTTCGGTGTGTGTTTGGGGGGAAGCACCCACTCCTGGCCTCTTACACTCATGTATGAGAAGCGTCTTAGTGAGAGGCAAGTGTGGCCTCTGGTCCTCAGTCTGGCGCCACACACCGCTCACCTGTATTCACCTAGTTGTATTCACCTAATTGTGCTTGCGGGGGTTGAGCTCTGGCTCTTTGGTCCCGCCTCTCAACTGTCAATCAACTGGTGTACAGATTCCTGAGCCTATTGGGCTCTATCATATCTACACTTGAAACTGTGTATGGAGTCAGCCTCCACCACATCACTGTCTAATGCATTCCATTTGTCAACCACTCTGACACTAAAAAAGTTCTTTCTAATATCTCTGTGGCTCATTTGGGTACTCAGCTTCCACCTGTGTCCCCTTGTGCGTGTTCCCCATGTGTTAAATAGACTGTCTTTATATACCCTATCAATTCCCTTCAGAATCTTGAATGTGGTGATCATGTCCCCCCTAACTCTTCTGTCTTCCAGCGAAGTGAGGTTTAATTCCCGTAGTCTCTCCTCGTAGCTCATACCTCTCAGCTCGGGTACTAGTCTGGTGGCAAACCTTTGAACCTTTTCCAGTTTAGTCTTATCCTTGACTAGATATGGACTCCATGCTGGGGCTGCATACTCCAGGATTGGCCTGACATATGTGGTATACAAAGTTCTGAATGATTCTTTACACAAGTTTCTGAATGCCGTTCGTATGTTGGCCAGCCTGGCATATGCCACTGATGTTATCCGCTTGATATGTGCTGCAGGAGACAGGTCTGGCGTGATATCAACCCCAAGTCTTTTTCCTTCTCTGACTCCTGAAGAATTTCCTCTCCCAGATGATACCTTGTATCTGGCCTCTTGCTCCCTACACCTATCTTCATTACATTACATTTGGTTGGGTTAAACTCTAACAACCATTTGTTCGACCATTCCTTCAGCTTCTCTAGGTCTTCTTGAAGCCTCAAACAGTCCTCTTCTGTTTTAATTCTTCTCATAATTTTAGCATCGTCCGCAAACATTGAGAGAAATGAATCGATACCCTCCGGGAGATCATTTACATATATCAGAAACAAGATAGGACCGAGTACAGCCTCTTATGCGGTACTGTGTCAAAGGCTTTCAGACAATCCAAGAAAATGCAGTCCGCCCAGCCCTCTCTTTCTTGCTTAATCTTTGTCACCTGATCGTAGAATTCTATCAAGCCTGTAAGGCAAGATTTACCCTCCCTGAACCCATGTTGGCGATTTGTCATGAAGTCCCTTCTTTCCAGATGTGTTACCAGGTTTTTTCTCACGATCTTCTCCATCACCTTGCATGGTATATAAGTCAAGGACACTGGCCTGTAGTTCAGTGCTTCTTGCCTGTCGCCCTTTTTGTATATTGGGACCACATTCGCCGTCTTACATATTTCTGGTAGGTCTCCCGTCTCCAGTGACTTACTATACACTATGGAGAGTGGCAAGCAAAGTGCCTCTGCACACTCTTTCAGTATCCATGGTGAGATCCCATCTGGACCAACAGCCTTTCTAACATCCAGATTCAGCGGGTGTCTCTTGACCTCTCGTAATTTCGAACTCTTCCAAGGCCGCCTGGTTTACCTCCCTTTCTCCTAGCACAGTGACCTCACCTTGTTCTATTGTGAAGACCTCCTGGAACCTCTTGTTGAGTTCTTCACACACCTCTCTGTTATTCTCTGTATTCCTGTCCTCGCCTGTTCGAAGTTTCAATACCTGTTCTTTCACTGTTGTTTTCCTTCTGATGTGACTGTGGAGTAGCTTTGGTTCGGTCTTGGCTTTGTTTGCCATATCATTTTCAAAACTTTTCTCTGCTTCTCTTCTCACCCTGACGTACTCATTCCTGGTTCTCTGGTATCTCTCTCTGCTTTCTGGTGTTCTGTTATTCCGGAAGTTCCTCCACGCCCTTTTGTACAGTTTCTTCGCTTCCATACATGCCCTATTATACCATGGATTCTTCTGTTGCTTCTCGGATTTTTCCCTTTGAGCCGGGATGAACCTGTTTACTGCCTCCTGACACTTTTGGGTAACATAGTCCATCATACCCTGTACAGACTTATCTCTGAGGTCTGTGTCCCAAGGTATTTCCCTTAGGAAACTTCTCATCTGTTCATAATTTCCCTTTCGGTATGCCAGCCTTTTGATTCCTAGTTCTTTTTTGGGGGAGATAAGTCCTAGCTCTACCAGGTACTCAAAGTTCAATACACTGTGGTCACTCATTCCCAAGGGCGCTTCCATCTTAACTTCCCTTATATCCCACTCATTTAGGGTAAATATCAAATCAAGCATTGCTGGTTCATCTTCTCCTCTCATTCTTGTTGGTTCTTTGACGTGCTGGCTTAGAAAGTTTCTTGTTGCCACGTCCAGCAGCTTAGCTCTCCATGTTTCTGGTCCTCCATGCGGGTCTCTGTTCTTCCAATCTATCTTCCCATGGTTGAAGTCTTCCATAATTTGTAGTCCAGATCCATTCCTGCTAGCAACAGAAGCTGCTCTTTCTATTATGTTAATGGTGGCCATGTTGTTTCTATCATATTCCTGTCTAGGTCTTCTGTCATTTGGTGGTGGATTATATATGACAACGACTATAATTTTTTTCCCTCCATTTGTTACGGTACCTGCTATGTAGTCACTGAAACCTTCACAGCCCTGAATATCCATCTCCTCAAAATCCCAGCCTTTTCTTACCAGCAGAGCTACACCACCCCCGCCTCTTCCTTCCCTCTCTTTCCTCATAACATAATAGTCCTGTGGGAACACTGCATTTGTTATCGTTTTCGAGAGCTTTGTTTCTGTGAGGGCTATTATGTCTGGGTTTTCCTCTAGTACCCGTTCTCCAAGCTCATTTGCTTTATTTGTAATTCCGTCTATGTTAGTGTACATCGCTTTGAGGCTCACTTTCTTCTGTCCCTTCTCAAATCGCCTCCTTGGTGAGTGTTCTGCTGGTGGGGGAGGCTGTTCCATGGGTGTGAGGTCTCAGAGAATACTGGGATGAGGGGCGGGGGGATCCAGTGAAGAGGGAGGGACAGGGAGGGTATGGGGTGAAAGGGGAGGGAGGACAGGAAGGAAAGGGGGGGAGGGAGGACTCGGGAGGAGGGGAGGGGTAGAAGGGTGGGGATTGGGTGTGGGGGGAGGGAGATTTAGCTGAACATTTGAGTGGGGGCAGGGAGGGTTTGGAGTAGGGGGGGGTTTCTATGCAGAGGAGGGTGCGGGGTTGTCCTCCCTTCTGGTGTTACTGGGTAGCTGGTTGTGGGTTCCCCCCTCGCCTCTGGGGGTGTTGTGTTGGGCGCTGTGACTTCCTGGTTTTCCCCTCTCGCCCTGCGCCTCTTCCTTGCTTCTGCCGCCACGGCTCTCTCCACCCTTGTCATGTCTCTCTGGAGGAATACATTTTTTAATTTTCCCACGTTTTTCAGGGAGCTCTTCCTTGATAGGATCTCCTCCTTTGTGCTCTCGTTTGCAAACACTATCTTTATCATTCGGTCTCGGTCTTTGTTGTACCAACCTAGCCTGAAAACCTTCTCAATGCTATGCTCAGCCCCTTCCATGTCTAGTGCCTTTAGTACTTCATTCACTGCTGCTTTGTCCTTGTCATTCCACTCTGTCCTATTAGAGCCTTCCTGCTCTTTAATACCCACCGCAACCACTGATCTGTTCCTTTCCAGCAGTTGGCTAGTGGAGCATGCCGCCTCCTGTGAGGTGGCTGCTTTCATGGCCACCTCCATCACTGCAGTCATTACTTCAGAGTTATTTTTTTTTTTAGTATTTCCGCAAATGTTGCTTTTATTGTGGCATTCTCATCCAAAAAACTATTACCACCTTCTCCCTGGATGGTTTTCTGAGTCTCAACCTCGATACCATTCTCTTTGAGGGCTTTAATCTCCTCCTTTGCTGCTGTCAGCTCTCTTTTCAGGTTGCTTATTTCATTCTTCATTTCCTGCATCATTTCTTGCATCTCACTCTTGATGTCCTCCAGAAACTGGGCGAACATTTCCTTCATTTCGTCACCTTGGCTCTTCCCTGTTCCCCTGGTACCTCTGGCTGCCATGCTTGCCCCTGTTCCTATATTTGTGCCGTGATAGGATTTGTCAGGAGGGCAGAGCGGGATGGGGGAGGGAGAGAGAGAGAGGAAGAGAGAGAGAAAGAGAGAGAGAGGAAGAGAGAGAGAAAGAGAGAGAGAGAAAGGGAGTGATACAGGGAGAGATAAATGGGTGGGTGGGGGCGATCCGACCCTTCCACTGAAGTGAGAAGAAAGTAGAAGGGGAAGGGGGGAGGAGATGGAGAGAGAGGCGGGAGGGAGAGAGAGAGGGAGAGAGAGGAGAGGGAGAGAGATGGAGAGGGAGAGAGAGGGGGGAGGTGTACTCACCTAATTGTGCTTGCGGGGGTTGAGCTCTGGCTCTTTGGTCCCGCCTCTCAACCGTCAATCAACTGGTGTATGTAAGGTGTGTGTGTGTGTGTGGGCAGAGAGGGAGGGGGGAGGAAAGAGAGGGAGGGGGGTAGGGAGGGAGGGAGAGAGAGAGAGAGAGAGAGAGAGAGAGAGAGAGAGAGAGAGAGAGAGAGAGAGAGAGAGAGAGAGAGAGAGAGAGAGAGAGAGAGAGAGAGAGAGAGAGCGGGAGAGAGAGAGAGAGAGAGAGAGAGAGAGAGAGAGAGAGAGAGAGAGAGAGAGAGAGAGAGAGAGAGAGAGAGAGAGAGAGAGAGAGAGAGAGAGAGCGGGAGAGAGAGTGGGAGAGAGATAGTGGGAGAGAGTGAGAGTGGGAGAGAGATAGAGAGTGGGAGAGAGATAGAGAGTGGGAGAGAGAGAGAGTGGGAGAGAGAGAGAGTGGGAGAGAGGGAGTGGGAGAGGGAGAGAGTGGGGAGGGGAAGAGTGTGTGTATGGGGGATGCGGGGGACTGGGGGTGGGGGGGGGGCAGAGATGGCGACCAGGTCAGATCAGGTCAGATGGGGGCGGGTTAAGAGGGGGGGGGATAGTAAGGTACTATCCCCTGTTCCCAGGTGTTAATGCCTTTTCCCCTGACTGAACGTTTGTGTCTGTGTGTGCGTGTGTGTGTGTGTGTGTGTCTGTTTTAGCGTGTGCACGCTTGTGTGCGTGCATACGTACGTGGGCGGGTGTGCGTGTATGTGTCACGAGATCCCTTAAGCGTTACCTCTGCCTAAATGAGCCACCCTGAGATTTTTAAATATATATGATATCCTAAACAAGAATTTGATAATATTTTACCTCAATCTGTACACCTGATTAATTGACCAGAGAGGTGGGTACATACCAGGCTCCTCCCGCTCACACAACCAGATGAGTAAGGACGATGTATGATGACGATGGTTATCCGTCGTTGTCTCCCACTAGGTGATTCACTAAGTGCTGGTAGATTGATGATGTCGGTTCTTCTCTGTCTACACAAAGCTCTGGAGTCAGTCACTGTATCGTTATGTGACAGTTCACTAATTTACTGTACCACTGATCACAGTCACCACTCAACAACACAATCAGGTAGTTCCACGGCGGGTCATCCCACCCGGTCAGGTCGCGGTCCTCCACACTTACATGCACCGGTGATGCCACTAGCTCCACTTTGGTTTCTTCGCCAAATCTTCGCACTATCGCTAGTGATATGACTATGCTATGTTGCACCCTGCTAGCTACACACTGCAAGAGGCCAAATACTATGATCTAGCTTCTATACTCCTTCAATGTCCCGAGAAATTGACGAATTTCCGCGGACCTCACTAATCGTGTGTGTCCCCCTACCGGCTCACGGCTACTGAGTACTGGGCTACTGTGTGTGTGTGTGTGTGTGCGTGTGGTGAGTATACTCACCTATTTGTGCTTGCGGGGGTTGACCTCTGGCTCTTTGGTCCCGCCTGTGTGTGTGTGTGTGAATGTCCAGGGTTACACACCTACCAGTGGTCTGGTAGATGTGTACCCCTCATAATTTTTGCGTCATCAGCAAACATTGAGAGGAATAAGCCTATTCCTTCTGGAAGATCATTAACGTATATGAGAAACAGGATGACAAGTAACTAAGCTGTCTTCTGTTGCTTAGGTAATCCCTTATCCTCTGGAGCATCCTACCTGCCATTCCTCTCTGCTTTCTCAACTTATGTCCGTCTCTTATCTGGTACTCTATTCACTTAGTTGAGCTTGCAGGGTCGGGTATCTGCTCTTAAACCCCGCCTTTGAAATATCATTAGTTCAATGCCGTGACTCAATTCACTTGTTTTTCTAACCATATTTATGAATCAAATTTTCTAATCAAACGTTTCTAATAGGATTCGCAAGCTTCCTCATCCAGTCAGCCCTACATATTGACGACTCTTAGACTGAAAAAATTCTTTCTGATATCTCTGTGACTCATCTGTGGTTCAAGGTTTCCAATTATGTTCTCTCGTTCAATCGACCCCTAAACTGCGTAAAACTTCATATGAAGTGTGACCTTGAGGTCATTTTTTTTATTTTTCTGAAACTCTTTCAAATGTTTGTGCATAATCTACAAGGCAAATGTTCCAACTTTGTCTAAATGATACCAGTGTAACTTGAAAAACAAGAAAATAAAAAATAATTATAAAATTGAATATTAAAAACTTCAAATTTTGAAATCAGTTGCAAAAATGTAAAATATCACCAATTGTTCATTTATGCTCTGAGAATAGCATAGAAACTTCATTTTCATATATTTAGAATATAGATTTTCAGTATAATTTACTGTAAAAAAAATTGTCAATATGGCATTTGAAATATGCGCAAATTTAGACAACAAAAATGTATAACTCCAAGCGTTTAGAGTCTATGAAAAATCATTTCTATAGGGATTGTAGAACAAACAGCTGAGCACACTATATGTAAAAGTGGTAAGAATCAGCAAGAAACTAGATTTTTGGATATTGAAGTAAGTTCAAATTCTAGTTATAGATATAATTGAAGTTGAAGTTATCGACAATAAATGAGGTAGTTCAAATTCATGAATTTACTTATATATTCTAATAAACATTGTTTGGCATTTATACTCGAATATGTGAAAGTTGTAGGTCAATATGTGTTGAAATAAAGTCAAGAAAAAAAAAATAACAAATTATAGGGATAAGTATAATAATTATAATGATTTGGGGGGATATATTTAGGGTATACTTTATATAAGTAAAAAAACCTAATCTGGTCATCTGGTCTCTAATCATCAAAACAACATAATGAAACAATGAAAATAGAGTTTGAAATACGTGAAAAAAATTCAGTTAAAAAAAAATCAAACTCCCAAGTTCTAACAGTTGTAACTAACTTATTTGTTGACCAATTCTGTCTTCACATAGTTAGGGACGAGTATGACGAAGACGTAAAGGATACAACATATTCAAATAAGAAACAAAGGAGGGGGAAAAAACTAAATTTCCTCTAAAAAAAAAAAAAATTGGGACATTGTTGAAATTAGGTGATAATAACCTTGGGCAATATATTTATATGATATATAACAAACTAGAGCATAATAACATACTTAATCATTGTTATTTGTGTTATTTTGTATTACTCAGCCTGGTAGCCTGGTGGATAGCGCGCAGGACTCGTAATTCTGTGGCGCGGGTTCGATTCCCGCACGAGGCAGAAACAAATGGGCAAAGTTTCTTTCACCCTGAATGCCCCTGTTACCTAGCAGTAAATAGGTACCTGGGTGTTAGTCAGCTGTCACGGGCTGCTTCCTGGGGGTGGAGGCCTGGTCGAGGACCGGGCCGCGGGGACACTAAAAGAAGCCCCGAAATCATCTCAAGATAACCTCAAGATCAAGATAACCTCAGCAATGTTATAAAGGCAACAGCTGTATATCCACTTTGTGGACACTTTTTACTGCCATTGTTCTTGTGTGAGCGTCAGACAGGTGCTTACATCTCTTTATTACTGCTGCATTCATCACTTCCAGTTAATAGCAGCTGTTCTCCTTATCAACAAAACGTTCTTTTGTTGATAAGGAGATTAAGATAAGATTTTTTTTTTTTTTTTTTTTAAGTATTCATCTAAAATAAATTTCTTAAAATATTTTGATGAAAGTTTCACGATGCTGAAGGCAATATGTTGGAGATTTGTTTAACATTTTTTTAGTAATTTTTTACATAATTCGAATATTTTGTCGAATTATGCCCCCTTATGATGAGCAGTCTAAGGGTTAATGCGAACATTGATTCTACACGTTGTCAATCCCTCTTAGTATCTTGCACGTCGTTATCATGTCCGCCCTACTCCGGCTTAGTGAGGTCCAGCTCCCTCATAGCTCAGGCTTTTTGCATATCCTGGAGGCAAGTCTCCAGCTCTTGGACCCCATCAAGGGGATCTTACGTGTCCACGCCCGCCTGGTCTAACCTTCCGAAACGAGGATGCTTCGGTGACTCATGAAGATTTAGCACCCAAGAGGTGGCACGGGCATGAATAGCCCGTAAGGACGTTTCGGTCCATCGTGGACCATTATCAAGTAGTGTGTGAGGGAGAAGGGATGGAAGGGACAAATATATAAGACGAGAGGGAGATAAGGAACAAGTTAGATAACAACATAATTACAAAGTTTTCTTCTCAGACAATTTTTCTATTCTGCTTTTAATCTGATCAATACGATCAATCTGTGGTCAATACTCCATAACCCACTCTATATTTCCCTGTGGTCAATACTCCATAACCCACTCTATATTTCCCTGTGGTCAATATTCCATAACCCACTCTATATTTCCCTGTGGTCAATACTCCATAACCCACTCTATATTTCCCTGTGGTCAATATTCCATAACCCACTCTATATTTCCCTGTGGTCAATACTCCATAACCCACTCTATATTTCCCTGTGGTCAATACTCCATAACCCACTCTATATTTCCCTGTGGTCAATACTCCATAACACACTCCATATTTCCCTGTGGTCAATACTCCATAACCCACTCTATATTTCCCTGTGGTCAATACTCCATAACCCACTCTATATTTCCCTGTGGTCAATATTCCATAACCCACTCTATATTTCCCTGTGGTCAATACTCCATAACCCACTCTATATTTCCCTGTGGTCAATACTCCATAACACACTCCATATTTCCCTGTGGTCAATACTCCATAACCCACTCCATATTTCCCTGTGGTCAATACTCCATAACCCACTCCATATTTCCCTGTGGTCAATACTCCATAACCCACTCCATATTTCCCTGTGATCAATACTCCATAACCCACTCCATATTTCCCTGTGGTCAATACTCCATAACCCACTCCATATTTCCCTGTGGTCAATACTCCATAACCCACTCCATATTTCCCTGTGGTCAATACTCCATAACACACTCCATATTTCCCTGTGGTCAATACTCCATAACCCACTCCATATTTCCCTGTGGTCAATACTCCATAACACACTCCATATTTCCCTGTGGTCAATACTCCATAACCCACTCTATATT
>NC_091162.1:9626694-9681694 GCF_040958095.1 Procambarus clarkii
CAACTGCAGGTGTTCCCTAGTGCAGATGTTCCCTAGTGCAGGTGTTCCCTAGTGCAGGTGTTCCCAACTGCAGGTGTTCCCTAGTGCAGGTGTTCCCAACTGCAGATATTCCCAAGTGCAGGTGTTCCCAACTGCAGGTATTCCCTAGTGCAGGTGTTCCCTAGTGCAGGCGTTCCCTAGTGCAGGTGTTCCCAACTGCAGGTGTTCCCAACTGCAGGTGATCCCAACTGCAGGTGTTCCCTAGTGCAGGTGTTCCCTAGTGCAGGCGTTCCCTAGTGCAGGTGTTCCCAACTGCAGGTGTTCCCAACTGCAGGTGTTCCCAACTGCAGGTATTCCCAACTGCAGGTGTTCCCTAGTGCAGGTGTTCCCAACTGCAGGTGTTCCCTAGTGCAGGTGTTCCCTTGTGCAGGTGTTCCCTTGTGCAGGTGTTCCCATCTGCAGGTGTTCCCAACTGCAGGTGTTCCCTACTGCAGGTGTTCCCAACTGCAGGTGTTCCCAACTGCAGGTGTTCCCTAGTGCAGGTGTTCCCTAGTACAGGTGTTCCCTAGTACAGGGGTTCCCTAGTGCAGGTGTTCCCAAGTGCAGGTGTTCCCTAGTGCAGGTGTTCCCAAGTGCAGGTGTTCCCTAGTGCAGGTGTTCCCTAGTGCAGGTGTTCCCAACTGCAAGTGTTCCCTAGTGCAGGTGTTCCCAACTGCAGGTGTTCCCAACTGCAGGTGTTCCAAACTGCAGGTATTCCCAACTGCAGGTGTTCTCTAGTGCAGGTGTTCCCAACTGCAGGTGTTCCCTAGTGCAGGTGTTCTCTTGTGCAGGTGTTCCCTTGTGCAGGTGTTCCCATCTGCAGGTGTTCCCAACTGCAGGTGTTCCCAACTGCAGGTGTTCCCTAGTGCAGGTGTTCCCAACTGCAGGTGTTCCCTAGTGCAGGTGTTCCCTAGTGCAGGTGTTCCCAACTGCAGGTGTTCCCTAGTGCAGGTGTTCCCAACTGCAGGTGTTCCCTAGTGCAGGTGTTCCCAACTGCAGGTATTCCCAACTGCAGGTGTTCCCAACTGCAGGTGTTCCCAACTGCAGGTGTTCCCAACTGCAGGTGTTCCCTAGTGCAGGTGTTCCCAACTGCAGGTGTTCCCTAGTGCAGGTGTTCCCTAGTGCAGGTGTTCCCAACTGCAGGTGTTCCCTAGTGCAGGTGTTCCCAACTGCAGGTGTTCCCTAGTGCAGGTGTTCCCTAGTGCAGGTGTTCCCAACTGCAGGTGTTCCCTAGTGCAGGTGTTCCCAACTGCAGGTGTTCCCTAGTGCAGGTGTTCCCAACTGCAGGTGTTCCCTAGTGCAGGTGTTCCCAACTGCAGGTGTTCCCTAGTGCAGGTGTTCCCAAGGGATTCTCCTCTGGGAGATTAATTAACTAACTAACCATTCTGTATATAAATTCTTTACACAAACTACATGATAACATGATCGTGGGTTGTTATCACTTGTTATTATGTGATAACCCAGTTCAGTAACAAGTTATTGTTCTTGTTCTGGTGTTAATGTTCTTGTTAGTTGTTCTTATTGTTCTTGTTATTAATATAGTGATCTTCCTCTTGCTCTTGTGGGCGTGTGGTGAGTGGCAGGGAGGGTGAGAGGCAGGGAGGGTGAGTGGCAGGGAGGGTGAGTGGCAGGGAGGGTGAGTGGCAGGGAGGGTGAGAGGCAGGGAGGGTGAGTGGCAGGGAGGGTGAGTGGCAGGGAGGGTGAGTGGCAGGGAGGGTGAGTGGCAGGGAGGGTGAGAGGCAGGGAGGGTGAGTGGCAGAGAGGGTGAGTGGCAGGGAGGGTGAGTGGCAGGGAGGGTGAGAGGCAGGGAGGGTGAGTGGCAGGGAGGGTGAGTGGCAGGGAGGGTGAGTGGCAGGGAGGGTGAGTGGCAGGGAGGGTGAGAGGCAGGGAGGGTGAGTGGCAGGGAGGGTGAGTGGCAGGGAGGGTGAGTGGCAGGGAGGGTGAGAGGCAGGGAGGGTGAGTGGCAGGGAGGGTGAGTGGCAGGGAGGGTGAGTGGCAGGGAGGGTGAGTGGCAGGGAGGGTGAGAGGCAGGGAGGGTGAGTGGCAGGGAGGGTGAGTGGCAGGGAGGGTGAGTGGCAGGGAGGGTGAGTGGCAGGGAGGGTGAGAGGCAGGGAGGGTGAGTGGCAGGGAGGGTGAGTGGCAGGGAGGGTGAGTGGCAGGGAGGGTGAGTGGCAGGGAGGGTGAGTGGCAGGGAGGGTGAGAGAAGAGAGGGTGAGTGGCAGGGAGGGTGAGTGGCAGGGAGGGTGAGTGGCAGGGAGGGTGAGTGGCAGGGAGGGTGAGTGGCAGGGAGGGTGAGTGGCAGGGAGGGTGAGAGGCAGGGAGGGTGAGAGGCAGGGAGGGTGAGTGGCAGGGAGGGTGAGAGGCAGGGAGGGTGAGTGGCAGGGAGGGTGAGAGGCAGGGAGGGTGAGTGGCAGGGAGGGTGAGAGGCAGGGAGGGTGAGTGGCAGGGAGGGTGAGAGGCAGGGAGGGTGAGAGGCAGGGAGGGTGAGTGGCAGGGAGGGTGAGTGGCAGGGAGGGTGAGTGGCAGGGAGGGTGAGAGGCAGGGAGGGTGAGTGGCAGGGAGGGTGAGAGGCAGGGAGGGTGAGAGGCAGGGAGGGTGAGTGGCAGGGAGGGTGAGTGGCAGGGAGGGTGAGTGGCAGGGAGGGTGAGAGGCAGGGAGGGTGAGTGGCAGGGAGGGTGAGTGGCAGGGAGGGTGAGTGGCAGGGAGGGTGAGTGGCAGGGAGGGTGAGTGGCAGGGAGGGTGAGTGGCAGGGAGGGTGAGTGGCAGGGAGGGTGAGTGGCAGGGAGGGTGAGAGAAGAGAGGGGGAAGAAATGTAGAAACAGCAAGCAAGAGTATTAGAGTAGAAGACAATAGAGGAAGTAGGAGACAAGAGAGGCAGTAGGAGACAGTAGAGGCAGAGAGAGAGAGAGCAAGAGAGAAGCACAACAAGAGCCTCTCTACAACCAACAAGAGCAAGGGAGAAAACCTCTCAACCCATCACTCTGAGGTTCACTAGATCCGCCACTAACAACCTGTTGTTCAAGGTTAACTAATTAGATAATTCCCGCTTCTCCTTCACCTGGATAATACCTTCACCTTTCTCACGGGATGGTGGCGTCATCCCCCCACCTGTGTGTATTTATTATTTGTGTCTGCACAATTATTAGCTCTATTAGCTCTTGGACCCCGCCTTTTTAATCAATTTTTTTCTCTCTATTATATCTACTATATATATATATATATATATATGTCTCTCTAAAACACACACACATACATACACACACATGATGGAACATGGTGAATGTCTACATGATGGTCATGGCTACATGATAGTCATGTCTACATGACTACATGATGGAACTTAAACTTGTAACCATGGGAAAAGAGGTCTGGGAAAGGAGAGTTGACTACAGGAAAGGGGACTACAGGAGGATAAGGGACTATCTGGGAGAAGTACAGTGGGAGGTAGAAATTAGCGGAAAACAGTGCAAGATATGATGGACCTGGTCATACAGAAATGCCAGGAGGCCGAAGAGAGATTTATGCCAACAGTAAAGGAAGAAAGCAGGAGGGAATATAATAACCCATGGTTTAATAGACAGTGTCAGGAAGCAAAGGTGAGAAGCAGGAGGGAGTGGAGGAAGTACAGAAGGACAGAGGACAACAGGATCAGATGCAACAGAGCTAGGAACGATTACATTAACATAAGACGAACATCGGAAAGGGACTATGAGAACGATATTGCAATCAAAGCGAAAAAGCAACCTAAGTTACTACACAGTCATATAAGAAGAAAAATGTCGGTGAACGACCAAGTGACAAGACTAAGGAAGACAGAGGGGGCATATACTGAAAGTGACAAGGAAATCTGCGAGGCACTGAATGCCAGTTTCCATGGAGTGTTCATTACCGAGCCTGAGCAGCTCCCATTGTTAGAAGAGATTACCCTAGATGAAAGACTATCAGATATAGAGGTGACAGCAGAGGAGGTAATGAAACACTTGACAACACTGGATGCAACTAAAGCAGTTGGACCAGACAAAGTATCACCGTGGATACTAAAAGAGGCAGCGCAGGCTCTCAGCATGCCTCTTGCAATGATCTTTAATGAGTCACTTATGTCTTGAGAATTGCCCAGTTGCTGGAAGAAGGCAAATGTTGTACCGATTTTCAAGAAAGGTGATAGGGAGGAGGCACTTAAGTATAGACCTGTATCACTGACAAGCATCCCCTGTAAAATACTGGAAAGAATAATTAGGCTACGACTGGTTGCACACCTGGAGAGCATTAGGTTTTAAACAAACAGCAACATGGATTCTATAATGGGAAATCATACGTAACAAACCTTTTGGAATTCTATGATAAAATAACAAGGATAAAGCAGGTCAGAGAATGTTGGGCATACTGCATATTTTTAGACTGCCAAAAAGCCTTTGATACAGTACCGCACATAAGACTTATTCAAACTCGAAAGGCAGGCGGAAGTAAGCTGAAAGGCCCTAGCATGGATAAGGAACTACCTAACGGGAAGGAGCCAAAGAGTTACGGCAAGGGGCGACAAGTCGGACTGGCGAACTGTAACGAGTGGAGTACCTCAAGGATCGGTGCTGGGACCAATTCTATTTCTAATATACGTAAATGACATGTTTACAGGAGTGGAATCATACATGTCGATGTTCGCGGATGATGCAAAATTAATGAGAAGAGTTGTGACAGATGAGGATTGTAGGATCCTCCAAGAGGACCTGGACAGGTTGCAGAGATGGTCAGAGAAATGGCTACTGGAGTTCAATACGAGCAAATGTAAAGTTATGGAAATGGGACTAGGTGATAGGAGACCAAAGGGACAGTATACAATTAAGGGGGAACTGTTTACCTGTGACGACGCGAGAGAGACCTGGGCATGCACGTAACACCAAATCAATAGGATAACGACAGCAGCATACTCTTCCCTGGCAAAAGTTAGAATATCATTCAGAAATCTGAGTAAGGAAGCATTTAGGACGCTTTACACTGCCTTCGTGAGGCCAGTATGCCGCCTCATCATGGAGTCCCCATCTGAAGAAGCACATAAGGAATCTGGAAAAGGTTCAGAAGTTTGCGACGAGGCTTGTCCCAGAATTACGAGGGATGGAATATGAAGAGCGCCTGAAGTAACTGTGCCTTACGACACGAGAAAAAAGAAGGCAGAGGGGAGGATATTTGTGTTGAACTAGGCAACAAAAATTAGGCAAGAAAGAGAGGGGTGGGCAGACTGCATATTTTTGGATTGCCAGGAAAGCCTTTGACACAGTACCACACAAAAGGACTAGTGCACAACCTGGAGACGCAGGCAGGAGTGAAAGAGAAGGTACTCCACTGGATATGGGAGTACCTAAGCAACAGGACACAGCGAGTCACTGTGAGGGGTGAGGTCTCAGAGTGACGGGGAGTCACCAGAGGAGTCTCGCAGGGGTCAGTATAGGTCGCTTGGACCTATACTGTTTCTGATATATATGTAAATGACCTTTCAGAGGGAATAGACTCGTTCCTCTCACTGGTGATGGACACCATATTGTACCATCCACCAGCCTCTGACACCATAGTGTACCATCCACCAGCCTCTGACACCATATTGTACCATCCACCAGCCTCTGACACCATAGTGTACCATCCACCAGCCTCTGACACCATAGTGTACCATCCACCAGCCTCTGACACCATAGTGTACCATCCACCACCCTCTGACACCATAGTGTACCATGCACCAGCCTCTGACACCATAGTGTACCATGCACCAGCCTCTGACACCATAGTGTACCATCCACCAGCCTCTGACACCATAGTGTACCATCCACCAGCCTCTTACACCATAGTGTACCATCCACCAGCCTCTGACACCATAGTGTACCATCCACCAGCCTCTGACACCATAGTGTACCATCCACCACCCTCTGACACCATAGTGTACCCTCCACCAGCCTCTGACACCATTGTTACACCTGACACAGCAGCTGTTCCTTATCACCAGCTGGCCTTAAGGTCCCGCTATCAATTCTTCAAAGACAATCTTCCAGCAATGTTCCAGCGCTCGCCGCTGGAACATTGTTGAGTGTATTCGCACCCCAATCGTTCCTGACACACACAATTCCCATATGAATGGCACCCCATAAAATACGACCTATCATGCATAGTGGGATGTTGACTCGCCGGAACGATTTCCCATCACGGTGTGGAGTCGAGCCCCGCCTGAGAGGGAGGCGGGAGCACTCAGCGGATCAAAACTCCCGCCTAAAGACTCCGCGTCGTCGCTTATCAACAAGATCCGAGACCATGACAGAAAACTGATAATTTGGGGGAGACTTTTAAGTGCAGTTTGTGGCCACTTTCTTCTGCTGGGGTTGGATATGTTGATGATGCGTGAGTGGAGGGTTATTATGGGATGAGACAGAGACAGAAACAGAGACAGAGACAGAGAAAGACAGACAGACAGACAGACAGACAAACAGACAGAGAGAGAATATATATCAAGAATGTGTCACAATTTGTACCTAATTGCGGCTGGGGAATTTCTGGAAAGTTTGAAGATCATTAATAATGGAAAAAGTAATATTGGCTTTCCATTATATTGCTTCCGCTGGTTGTCCCTTCTCCGCGAGGGAGGAGGCACTCACCTAACTCTGCCTGCAGGCTCAAGGACTAAGCTCTTGGACCCCACCTTTCCAGCGACCGGTTCTCTAATGTAATCACTCCGAACCTATTTTCTCTATCATATCTACTAGGGTTAACTACATAGTGGTTACAGTGAATTATTATAGAGAGTATTGAGTGTTTGCAGCGTTAGTGAGGTAGGCCTATACTAGGTAGGCCGTGCAACATCGACTAGTTATGTTTCAGTAGTTTAATAATGGGACATCACGATCACTGCTCCTTTACTTCCCCCAATACATCTTTATGCTACCACCACTACGACAACTACGGGCCTCGTAGCCTGGTGGATAGCGAGCAGGACTCGTAATTCTGTGGCGCGGGTTCGATTCCCGCACGAGGCAGAAACAAATGGGCAAAGTTTCTTTCACCCTGAATGCCCCTGTTACCTAGCAGTAAATAGGTACCTGGGAGTTAGTCAGCTGTCACGGGCTGCTTCCTGGGGGTGGAGGCCTGGTCGAGGACCGGGCCGCGGGGACACTAAAGCCCTAAAATCATCTCAAGATAACCTCAAGATAACCACCACTCTCCACCACAGCAGAGCGCGATCCCTGGCAAAATGAAACAAACAAAATAAGATCATAAACATGTTGATATTACAAATGGGTTATCTTGAGGTTATCTTGAGATGATTTCGGGGCTTTAGTGTCTCCGCGGCCCGGTCCTCGACCAGGCCTCCACCCCCAGGAAGCAGCCCGTGACAGCTGACTAACACCCAGGTACCTATTTTACTGCTAGGTAACAGAGGGGTGGGTGGCTGTAAACATGGGGTATCAGGGAGGTCGGATAGACCATATAAGTACGATCACCCTAGAAAATGCAGAAACCTCTTTAGTATGGGTAAATGTGCCGAAAGCTGTGAATTTTTTCACACAGAGCTTTGCAAGAACTCCTTGGATAGGAAAGAATGCTTCAACACGGAATGAAGCCGACAGACTGCCACTATGAAAACAGCCACAACTCCTTTGACCAGGATGATTTTTTAGCAAGAGAAAGAGGAGAAGAATGGCTAAAAATGTCCAGACTCTACCACCAACTTGGTCAAATGCTAGAGAGGACGCAAACACAGTGGCCTCCTTACCAGAGCCTCAGATATTAACACCAAGTAGAGCATCCAGCACTTCCACTAACACGATAACATCATTTATAGTTGCCAACATCCAGGGTATAAAAACACGCAAAATCTAACATTTGTTCATTTTATAGTTAGTCTCCTACATGAGGCAAATGCAGTGTTTGTAGCCTTAACGGAAACTCACACCAAGGACTACCATGATGGTGAAATATGGATCTCAGAATACAATCTTTTCAGATGTGATAGGAAACACCGGCTTCAGGGTGGGGTCAGCCTCTACATCAAAGACACACTCATCTGTACTGAGCTGCTAAACACCTCAAATGATATGGTGGAAGTGCTGATAATCAAAATAGAGATCCTAAATGTAGTTATTGTCCTCGTATATAAGTCACCGGAGGCAAACCCTCAGCAGTTTAAGGACCAACTAATGAATATAAAACACTGCTTGGAAAACCTCACAAATCCAGCTCCGAACATCATCCTACTTGGGGACTTCAACCTACGGCACCTGAAATGGAAGCACCTGGCTAATACAGTAATATCAGAAAGAATAACAGGAAGTAGCCTAAATGAACAGGCACATGCAAATGACCTGATACGGATGTGTGACAGGTTTGCCTTAAACCAGCAAATAGTAGAACCAACCAGAAAAAGAACACGTTGCACCTCATTTTCACCAATAATGATGAATCTATCAGGAACATAATGATTACAAATACCTGTTACTCAGATCACAACTTAATTGAAGTTCTGACAACCATGGGAAATAGACCTTCAAAACCAGTCCAGATTCCCGGTGGAGGAGATTTCAGCAAATTCAACTTCAATAATAAACAGATAAACTGGGAGCAAATAAACCGAGACTTCACAGAAATAAACTGGGAAGAACAGCGAGAAAATGTAAACCTGAACCAGTGCCTGGAAAAAATAAGCTCAGTAGCACTAGAAATATGTTCAAACCGCATACCCCTAAGAAAAAAGAGGAAGTGATGCATATTGGAACGGGAATATCGTTCCCTACATAGGCGAAGAAAACGAATCGCGGAACAACTTGAGAGTCGCACCCTATCTCAAGAACGGTGAAGGAGGTTAGGAAGTGAAATAGAAACTATTGAACTAAAGCTACAAGAATCATACAAAATTTAAGAGAGACGCAGAGAGCAAAAGGCCATCAGTGAAATAGAGAGAAATCCGAATTTTTTTTCTCCTATGCAAAATCAAGATAAAATACTGCATCTAGTATCGGGCCCCTGCGAAAGGGAGATGGAACGTTCACTGATGACAACAAAGAAATGAGCGAGCTACTGAGGAATCAATATGACTCATATATGATAATATGAATATAATCAAGATTGATAACCCAAATGATTTTTTCATGGATATGATACCAACATCAAATCATATATCAGACGTCGCCCTATCCTCACTGGATTTTGAGGAAGCCATAAACAGTATGCCTATGCACTCTGCACCAGGCCCGGTTTCTTGGAACTCCATATTCATCAAGAACTGTAAAAAAAACACTATCGCAGGCCCTCCACATTCTCTGGAGACAAAGCCCAGATACTGGCATTATCCCTGACATACTAAAAACAACAGAGATAGCACCACTCCATAAAGGAGGAAATAAGGCAGAGGCAAAAAATTACAGACCGATAGCACTAACATCGCACATCATAAAAATGTTTGAGAGAGTGCTAAGAAGTAAGATCACAAAATACATGGAATCACAGCATCTCCATAACCCCGGACAGCATGGTTTCAGAACAGGGCGCTCTTGCCTGTCGCAGTTGCTGGACCACTATGATATGGCATTAGATGCTATGGAAGACAAACAAAACGCTGATGTAATTTACACAGATTTCGCAAAAACTTTTGATAAATGTGACTATGGTGTTATTGCAAATAAAATGCGTTCAAAAGGAATTACCAGAAAAATAGGCAGATGGATCTACAATTTCCTGACTAACAGAACCCAATGTGTAATAGTGAACAAAATCAAATCCGGTCCATCAACCGTGAAGAGCTCAGTCCCCCAGGGTACTGTGCTTGCTCCAGTACTTTTTCTCATCCTCATATCGGACATAGACAAGAACACAACCTAGAGCACTGTATCATCCTTTGCAGATGACACTAGGATCTTCATGAGAGTAGACAACAGAGGACACGGCAAACCTCCAATCAGATGTAGATCTGGTCTTTCTATGGGCTACAGAAAATAAAATGGTGTTTAACGAAGATATGTTCCAGCTCATGCGCTACGGAAAAAATGAAAATATAAAAACAGAAACCAAATTCTTTGGGGCACACGTGAGAATGAGGTGATTTGATAAAATACCATGCCCAAGATTACCAACCGAGTGCTGGCGGGGGGATGGAAATAGCCTCGGCTACCATCCTCTTTTGTCCGGTCGTGTTGGTCGAGCGGTTAAGGGATCCTGTATGCCAGCAGAGTGCTCCTGGCAGTATGGGTTCGAGCCACTTCTGGGGTGTGAGTTTTCAGTTGCATATAGTCCTGGGGACCATTCAGGCTTGTTCGCATATATATATATATATATATATATATATATATATATATATATATATATATATATATATATATATATATATATATATATATATATATATATATATATATATATATATATATATATATATATATATAACTCACCTATTTGTGCTTGCGGGGGTTGAGCTTTGGCTCTTTGGTCCTGCCTCTCAACTGTCAATCAACTGGTGTACAGATTCCTGAGCCTATTGGGCTCTATCATATCTACATTTGAAACTGTGTATGGAGTCAGCCTACACCACATCACTGCCTAGTGCATTCCATCCGTTAACTGCTCTGACACTGACAAAAACGTCCCTGTGGCTCATGTGGGTACTTGTAACGGGGGGAGGTTGTTGGATTGTGTAGAAAATCAAAAACAAAGTAAAAGGAAGAAGGAGAGAGGAGGAGGGAAGAGAGGGGATGGGTGGATAGAATATGGGGGAGGTTGAGGCAGGAACTGAGGTGGAGAAGAGGCGAGCGGGAATAGAAAACGGGAAGCGAACGGGAAGAGGGGGAGGCAGGAGGGAGAGAATGAAGGAGGAGGAGTAGAGTGATGTAGGAGGAATAAAAAGAAAGGGGAGAGTAGACTGACTTTATTCTATCTACTCTCTATGATGTTATTATTCTAAGATGTTCTGATGTTTGCTGCCACCACCTGTCATTGAATCTAACTTCACTTCCACTTAAACAATGCGACAGGAACACTGCTTAATTTAGTTATCTCTCACGTGTTCATCAAGATATCTCTCTAGCCTTAACTCTTACTTGTGGGGACATTGATTCAAAAAGAGGACTGAACAAAAGTCAAGTTTGTTATTCTACACATAGATGTTTATTACCAAATTATTTCATTATTCCAAATTCCAGTAATTGATATTTAACACTGACATTCTATTATTTAACACAATATTGACCAGATTAAAAGGGGGGGGGGATCACCCACTCCATACACGCCCACACCATACACGCCCACACCATACACGCCCACACCATACACGCCCACACCATACACGCCCACACCATACACGCCCACACCATACACGCCCACACCATTCACGCCCACACCATACACGCCCACACCATACACGTCCACACCATACATGGCTAAATGGTTCAGCTCGTCACCACTAAGACACCCAATCAAGACAATGCATTACTGACACTCTTACCTCACAACTCAGACGGATACACCCTGAGGGTGCCTGGAGTGTCACCCGTCAGGGTGAGGAAGCTGGCTGGTCACCCTCTCTCTGTGTAAGGCGGTCGCTAACTGAATCTACCAGCCATCCCCAACGTGGGGGAAGCTGTGTACTCTCTTCCTCATGCCCAAATAAGGCCTGAGAAGCAAAACTAACCCTTATAGGACCCAGGCGGGTCCTGCAGTACACAAGGCTCTCTTTGTTGAAAGTACTGCCGTCAGCAAAGCTGTGCCGGCTCACTCTTCCACTACCGCATGCCACCTCACCAACACACACACACACACACACACACGCACGCACACATACACACACCCACCCACAATTATAATTCACAATTATACATGAAAGAGTGCAAAATACTTTCACTGTTACATACTCAGTTTCCACCTGTGTCCCCCTTGTACACGTACCACCAGTGTTGAATAGTTTTTCTTTGTTTACCCGGTCCCCTGAGGATTTTGTAGGTTGTGATCATGTCTCCCCTTACTCTTCTGTCTTCCAGTGTCGTAAAGTGCATTTCCCGCAGCATCTCCTCGTAACTCATGCCTCTTAGTTCTGGGACTAGTCTAGTGGCATACTTTTTCCAGCTTCGTCTTGTGCTTGACAAGGTACTGGCTCCATACTGGGGCCGCATACTCCAGGATTGGTCTTACATATGTGGTGTACAAGATTCTGAATGATTCCTTACACAGGTTCCTGAACGCTGTTCTGATGTTAGCCAGCCTCGCATATGCCGCAGACGTTATTCTCTTTATGTGGGCTTCAGGAGACAGGTTTGGTGTGATATCAACTCCTAGATCTTTCTCTCTGTCCGTTTCATTAAGTACTTCATCTTCTATTCTGTATCCTGTGTCTGACCTCCTGTTTCCACTGCCTAGTTTCATTACTTTGCATTTGCTTGGGTTGAACTTCAACAGCCATTTGTTGAACCATTCACTCAGTCTATCTAGGTCATCTTGTAGCCTCTTACTATCATCCTCTGTTTCAGTCCTTCTCATAATTTTTGCATCATCAGCAAACATTGAGAGAAACGAGCCTATACCCTCTGGGAGATCATTTACATATATCAGAAACAGTATAGGTCCAAGGACTGACCACTGCGGGACTGCACTTGTAACGTCTTGCCAATCTGAGACCTCACCCCTCACACTGAACTCGTTGTCTCCTGTTGCTTAGGCACTCCTTTATCCAATGGAGTACCTTCCCTCTCACTCCAGCCTACATCTCCAGCTTTTTCACTAGCCTCTTATGTGGCACTGTATCAAAGGCTTTCTGGCAATCCAAAAATATGCAATCTGCCCACCCTTCTCTTTCTTGCCTTATTTTTGTTGCCTGGTCATAGAATTAAAGTAACCCTGTGAGAATTGACTTGAGAATGGTCCAGGACGGACCGTAACGTCGTCTTCCCTTCAGCTTCTAGTGTGTGGTCTGGTCAATAACCCTGTGAGGCAGGACCTGCCATCCCTGAACCCATGTTGATGATGTGTTACAAAGTTCTTTCGCTCCAGATGTTCCACTAGCTTTCTTCGCACAATCTTCTCCATCAGCTTGCATGGTATGCAGGTTAGGGACACTGGCCTGTAATTCAGTGCCTCCTGTCTATCCCCTTTCTTGTATATCGGGACTACGTTAGCTGCTTTCTAAATTTCTGGCAGTTCCCCTGTTGCCAGTGATTTGTTATACACTATGGAGAGTGGTAGGCACAGTTCTTCTGCTCCTTCCTTTAGTATCCAAGGGGAGATTCCATCTGGGCCTATAGCCTTTGTCACATCCAACTCTAGTAAACACTTCCTTACTTCCCCGCTGGTAATCTCAAACTCTTCCAGTGGTTCCTGGTTAGCTATTCCCTGTGTGTGTGTGTGTGCGTGTGTGTGTGTGTTTTATTTTTTGTATTATTATTATTTTCTACCACAGACGTGGGCAGACATTTACAATGCTAACCAGCATATATACATTTTCTTCTGTCCTCCATGGACAGGTTTAGAGATGTGTTAAACATATAGTTCAGGGGGTTTAATGAACAATCAACCACAGAAGGTGATTCGGTGCTTTTAAAATGCAAAGCTAACCTACATACGTAAATACATAGATACACAGATTTACGTATGCCCTACACAAAGTGTTCGATGTGTCTTTTACATAGTGTCATTAATGTGCATTTACAAAGATGAAATGTAATTCTGATTAGCTTCCATATATATTTTATACACATACATATACATACACACAAACATATACGTACATATACATATATACATACATGTATACATACATATATACACACACACATGCATTCACATACATTGTCTCTTTTACTCTGACGGGGTGAGATAGCTGATAGAGAAACTAGTGTGCAATTAAGCACTTAATCACTGAAGGTGATGTAGGTGCTTTTACAAGCTCAGATTATATACTTACATCACATACATACATTGTATAATTGATACATTACATGGTTAATCTTGGGTACAAGTCCAATATATCATCAAGTGTTCCAGTACTCATATAGTAATTACACAGTTCAGCATACCTTAGCCCAGGAGGGCGTGTGCGTGTGTGTCCTCACCTATTTGTACTCACCTATTTGTGCTTGCGGGGGTTGAGCTTTGGCTCTTTGGTCCTGCCTCTCAACTGTCAATCAATTGGTGTACAGATCCCTGAGCCTATTGGGCTCTATCATATCTACATTTTAAACTGTGTATGGAGTCAGCCTTCACCACATCATTGCCAAATGCATTCCATCCGTTAACTACTCTGACACTGAAAAAGTTCCTTCTAACGACTCTGTGGCTCATGTGGGTACTCAGTTTCCACCTGTGTCCCCCTTGTTCTCGTCCCACCAGTGTTGAATAGTGTATCTTTGTTTACCCGGTCGATTCCTCTGAGGATTTTGTAGGTTGTGATCATGTCTCCCCTTACTCTTCTGTCTTCCAGTGTTGTAAGGTATATTTCTCGCAGCCTTTCCTCGTAACTCATGCCTCTTAGTTCTGGGACTAGTTTAGTAGCATACCTTTGGACTTTTTCCAGCTTCGACTTGTGCTTGACAAGGTACGGGCTCCATGCTGGGGCCGCATACTCCAGGATTGGTCTTACATATGTGGTGTACAAGATTCTGAATGATTCCTTACACAGGTTCCTGAACGCTGTTCTAATGTTAGCCAGCCTCGCATACGCCGCAGACGTTATTCTCTTTATGTGGGCTTCAGGAGACAGGTTTGGTGTGATATCAACTCCTAGATCTTTCTCTCTGTCCGTTTCTTTAAGTACTTCATCTCCTATTCTGTACCATGTGTCTGGCCTCCTGTTTCCACTGCCTAGTTTCATTACTTTGCATTTACTTGGGTTGAACTTCAACAGCCATTTGTTGGACCATTCACTCAGTCTGTCTAGGTCATCTTGTAGCCTCCTACTATCGTCCTCAGTTTCAATCCTCCTCATAATTTTTGCATCATCGGCAAACATTGCGAGAAACGATTCTATACCCTCTGGGAGATCATTTAAATATATCAGAAACAGTATAGGTCCAAGGACTGACCCCTGCGGTACTCCACTCGTAACGTCTCGCCAATCTGAGACCTCACCCCTCACACTGACTCGTTGTCTCCTGTTGCTTAGGTACTCCTTTATCCAATGGAGTACCTTCCCTCTCACTCCAGCCTACATCTCCAGTTTTTTCACTAGCCTCTTGTGTGGCACTGTATCAAAGGCTTTCTGACAATCCAAAAATATGCAGTCTGCCCACCCTTCTCTTTCTTGCCTTATTTTTGTTGCCTGGTCGTAGAATTCAAGTAACCCTGTGAGGCAGGACCTGCCATCCCTGAACCCATGTTGATGCTGTGTTACAAAGTTCTTTCACTCCAGATGTTCCACTAGCTTTCTTCGCACAATCTTCTCCATCAACTTGCATGGTATGCAGGTTAGGGACACTGGCCTGTAATTCAGTGTCTCCTGTCTATCCCCTTTCTTGTATATCGGGACTACGTTAGCTGCTTTCCAAATTTCTGGCAGTTCCCCTGTTGCCAGTGATTTGTTATACACTATGGAGAGTGGTAGGCACAGTTCTTCTGCTCCTTCCTTTAGTATCCAAGGGGAGATTCCATCTGGGCCTATAGCCTTTGTCACATCCAACTCTTGTAAACACTTCCTTACTTCCCCGCTGGTAATCTCAAACTCTTCCAGTGGTTCCTGGTTAGCTGTTCCCTCTCTTATCTCTGGGATTTCTCCTTGCTTCAAAGTGAAGACCTCCTGGAATTTCTTATTCAGTTCCTCACACACTTCCTTGTCGTTTGTAGTGAATCCTTCTGCCCCTATCCTTAATTTCATAACCTGTTCCTTTATTGTTGTTTTTCTCCTGATTTGGCTATTCAGCAATGTGTGTGTGTGTGTGTGTGTACTCACCTAGTTGTGCTTGCGGGGGTTGAGCTCTGGCTCTTTGGTCCCGCCTCTCAACCGTCAATCAACAGGTGTACAGATTCGTGAGCCTATTGGGCTCTATCATATCTACACTTGAAATTGTGTATGGAGTCAGCCTCCACCACATCACTTCCTAATGCATTCCATTTGTCAACCACTCTGACACTAAAAAAGTTCTTTCTAAAATCTCTATGGCTCATTTGGGCGCTCAGTTTCCACATGTGTCCCCTTGTGCGTGTGCCCCTTGTGTTAAATAACCTGTCTTTATCTACCCTATCAATTCCCTTGAGAATTGATAGGGTAGATTGAACATTTCCCTTGTGTGTGTGTGTGTGTGTGTGTGTGTGTGTGTGTGTGTGTGTGTGTGTGTGTGTGTGTGTGTGTGTGTGTGTGTGTGTGTGTGCGTGCGTGCGTGCGTGTGTGTGTGTGTACTCACCTATATGTACTCACCTATATGTGCTTGCAGGATCGAGCATTGACTCTTGGATCCCGCCTTTCGAGCATCGGTTGTTTACAGCAATGACTCCTGTCCCATTTCCCTATCATACCTGGTTTTAAAATTATGAATAGTATTTGCTTCCACAACCTGTTCCTGAAGTGCATTCCATTTCCCCACTACTCTCACGCTAAAAGAAAACTTCCTTACATCTCTGTGACTCATCTGAGTTTCAAGCTTCCATCCATGTCCTCTCGTTCTGTTACTATTCCGTGTGAACATTTCGTCTATGTCCACTCTGTCAATTCCTCTGAGTATCTTATACGTTCCTATCATGTCCCCCCTCTCCCTTCTTCTTTCTAGTGTCGTAAGGCACAGTTCCCTCAGGCGCTCTTCATACCCCATCCCTCGTAGCTCTGGGACGAGTCTCGTTGCAAACCTCTGAACCTTTTCCAGTTTCATTATATGCTTCTTCAGATGGGGACTCCATGATGAGGCGGCATACTCTAAGACTGGCCTTACGTAGGCAGTGTAAAGCGCCCTAAATGCCTCCTTACTTAGGTTTCTGAATGATGTTCTAACTTTTGCCAGTGTAGAGTACGCTGCTGTCGTTATCCTATTAATATGTGCCTCAGGAGATAGATTAGGTGTTACGTCCACCCCCAGGTCTCTTTCACGCGTCGTTACAGGTAGGCTGTTCCCCTTCATTGTGTACTGTCCCTTTGGTCTCCTATCTCCTAGTCCCATTTCCATAACTTTACATTTGCTCGTGTTGAATTCTGTCACAACTCTTCTCATCAACTTTGCATCATCCGCAAACATCGACATGTAGGACTCTACGCCTGTAAACATGTCGTTAACATACACAAGAAATAGAATTGGTCCCAGCACCGATCCTTGTGGTACTCCACTTGTTACTGTTCGCCAGTCCGACTTCTCGCCCCTTACCGTAACTCTTTGGCTCCTTCCTGTTAGGTAGTTCCTTATCCATTCTAGGACCTTTCCCCCCACCCCCGCCTGCCTCTCGAGCTTGAACAGCAGTCTCATGTGCGGTACTGTATCAAAGGCTTTTTGGCAGTCCAGAAATATGCAGTCTGCCCAACCATCTCTGTCCTGTCTTATCCTCGTTATTTTATCATAGAATTCCAGAAGGTTTGTTAGGCACGATTTCCCTGTCCAGAACCCATGTTGATGTTTGTTCACAAACCTAATGTTCTCCAGGTGTGCAACCAGTCGTAGCCTAATTATTCTTTCCAGTATTTTACAGGGGATGCTTGTCAGTGATACAGGTCTGTAGTTAAGTGCCTCCTCCCTATCTCCTTTCTTGAAGATCGGCACGACATTTGCCTTCTTCCAGCAACTGGGCAATTCTCCTGACATAAGTGACTCATTAAAGATCATTGCCAGAGGCACGCTGAGGGCCTGTGCTGCTTCTTTTAGTATCCACGGTGATACTTTGTCTGGTCCAACTGCTTTAGTTGCATCTAGAGTTGTCAACTGTTTCATTACCTCCTCTGCTGTCACCTCTATATCTGATAGTCTTTCATCTAGGGTAACCCCTTCCAACAATGGGAGCTGCTCAGGCTCGGTAGTGAACACTCCATGGAAACTGGCATTCAGTGCCTCGCAGATTTCCTTGTCACTTTCAGTATATGCCCCCTCTGTCTTCCTTAGTCTTGTCACTTGGTCGTTCACCGACATTTTTCTTCTTATATGACTGTGTAGTAACTTAGGTTGTTTTTTCGCTTTGATTGCAATATCGTTCTCATAGTCCCTTTCCGATGTTCGTCTTATGTTAATGTAATCGTTCCTAGCTCTGTTGTATCTGCTTCTGTTGTCCTCTGTTCTTTGTCTTCTGTACTTCCTCCACTCCCGCCTGCTGGCCATTTTTGCTTCCTGACACTGTCTATTAAACCATGGGTTATTATATTCCTTCTTATTTTTTCCCTTTACCGTTGGTATAAATCTCTCTTCGGCCTCCTGGCATTTCTGTATGACTAGGTCCATCATATCTTGGACTGTTTTTCCTCTAATTTCTTCCTCCCACTGCACTTCACCCAGATAGTCCCTTATCCTCATATAGTCCCCTTTCCTGTAGTCAGCTCTCCTTTCCCAGATCTCTTGTCCCATGGTCATAATTTTGAATTCCATCATGTAGTCAAAGACTAGGACACAATGGTCACTGGCCCCTAGAGGTATTTCATGCTCTAAATTCTCGATATCTTCTACGTTCTGGGTGAAAATCAGGTCTAATAGGCTCGGTGCATCTCCTCCTCTTTCCCTTGTGTCTTCCTTCACATGTTGTGTCAGGAAATTCCTGTCTATAACATCTACTAATTTTGCTCCCCACGTTTCATCCCCTCCATGGGGATTCCTTGATTCCCAATTTATCTCTCCATGATTTAGGTCCCCCATGATCAGCAGCTTCGCTCTCATTCTGTGGGCTAGTGTTGCTGCCTTCTGCAGTTCATCAATACATGCTTTGTTGTTGTCATCATACTCCTGCCTGGGTCTTCTACTGTTTGGTGGGGGATTGTAGATTACCATGATCACAATCTTCCTCCCATCTACTGTCAGAGTTCCATGTATGAAGCTTGTGCACTCATTGGTAACTCGATTTCCCAGGTCTTCAAACTTCCATTTCCGCTTTATTAGGAGTGCTACTCCCCCTCCCTGTCTCTGTGTCCTCTCTTTTCGTATCACCTGGTACCCTTCAGGAAAGATAGCATCTGAGATCATGTCATTAATTTTAGTTTCCACAATTGCAACTATGTCAGGATCTGCTTCACTCACTCTTTCTTTTATCTCTTCTGCTTTATTAGATACCCCATCAGCATTGGTGTACCAAACCTTGAGATTCTTCATGGAAACTCTTGTACCAGAGTTCTCCCTTTCTCTGGGGGTCTGGGGGGATCTGGGGGATGTCTGGGGGGTGACTGGGGGCAGAGGGGATCTGGGGGATCTGGGGGGTGTCTGGGGGATGACTGGGGGCGGGGAGGGTCCGGGGGATGTCCGGGGGGATCCAGGGGGTGTCTGGGGGGGTCCGGGGGGTGTATGGGGGGTGAAAGAGTTCAGGAGGGGTGCTTGGGGGGCTACTGGGGGCTGGGCTTCTAGGAAGGTAGGTAGGAGGGTCTGGGGTAGGGCCTGGGTAGGTAGGTCTGGAGTAGGAAGGGCATACTGGGTCTGAAGATTAGGGAGGGCATAGAGGGGTTGGGAGATGGCGTAAGGTTGGGAGACAGATAGAGGTTGAGAGGTTGGGAGGGGGATGGATAGAGGGGGTGGGGGGGACCTCCCACCTCCCTCGCAAGGGTGGGGGGTCACATGGAAGGAGAGGGGATGAGGAGGGGTGAGGGCAGGGTAGGCTTTGGGTGTTGAGGGGATGAGGTCTGGGTGGGTTCTTGGGGTTGAGGGGATGAGGTCTGGATGGGATTTGGGGGTTGAGGAGATGAGAGCTGGGTGGGTTTTGGGGGTTGAGGGGACGAGGGCTGGACGGGTTTTGGGGGTTGAGGTGATGAGGGGGTCCTTGGAATGTGGGATGAATTTGACTCCAGTGGGGTCAGAGGGGTCAAGGGATGTGCTGGGGAGATAAGCAGGGGCGGCTGATTTGGGAAAGGGGTGACCTGAGAAGCACGTGTGAGCTGGTTAGCATGGGGTGGATTAGCACTGGGGTGTGTAGCTGCGCTCAAATGGGAAGAGTCGTATTGTTGTTTGCTTGCTCTGTGGGCAATCTGTTCCTCCTTCGTCATGAATTTGTCAATAAATACGTTGTAGTAATTTTCGCTACCTCTGAGTAGGTGTTTGTGATGCAGTATGTAATCCACTGCCTCTTCGTTAGTGAACTGTACCAGGACAGGTCGTTTCCTGTTACAGTTGTATGGTCCAATGCGTCGGTGGACTTGCACCTCATTCCCTGCCATCTGGGCTCTCATGTCTCTCAAGATCCCCTGTAGTTCCAAATCCTCAATCTCCATCCTTTCCTGCCTCGATGGTGCCCTGGCTTCAAGTAATCCATGGATTATGATTGTCCTCTTTCTCAGTTCAGGGTCATGCTGGTGGCCCTCTCCCTGGCTGACCCCCACCCCTCCTACACCCGCTACTCCACCTACTACTACTACTTCCCCTTCCCCTGCCAAGCTTCCCTTATTCCTGCCAAATTCATTAGTAAGCCTAGATATTTCTCCTTGCCATTCTACCCTGCTCTTCCTGATTTCCTCTTGAATATAATCCATAAACTCTTGTTTGAGTCTGTGTGTGTGTGTGTGTGTGTGTGTGTGTGTGTGTGTGTGTGTGTGTGTATGTGTGTAATTACCTAAGTGTAGTTACAGGATGAGAGCTACGCTCGTGGTGTCCCGTCTTCCCAGCACTCTTTATCATATAACGCTTTGAAACAACTGACGGTCTTGGCCTCCACCACCTTCTCACTTAACTTGTTCCAACCGTCTACCACTCTGTTTGCGAAAGTGAATTTTCTTATATTTCTTCGGCATCTGTGTTTAGCTAGTTTATATCTATGACCTCTTGTTCTTAAAGTTCCAGGTCTCAAGAAATCTTCCCAATCAATTTTATCAATTCCTGTTACTATTTTGTATGTAGTGATCATATCACCTCTTTTTCTTCTGTCTTCCAGTTTTGGCATATTTAATGCCTCTAACGTATATATAATGCCTCTTGCCCTTGCCCTTCAGTTCTGGGAGCCACTTAGTAGCATGTCTTTGCACCTTTTGTTGATGTGCTTCTTAAGATATGGGCACCACACAACCGCTGCATATTCTAGCTTTGGCCTCACAAAAGTCGTGAACAAAAACACACACACACACACACACAGTGTGTGTGTGTGTGTGTTTACTAGTTGTGTTTACTAGTTGTGTTTTGCGGGGGTTGAGCTTTGCTCTTTCGGCCCGCCTCTCAACTGTCAATCAACTGTTTACTAACTACTTTTTTTTTCCACACCACACACACACACACACCCCAGGAAGCAGCCCGTGACAGCTGACTAACTCCCAGGTACCTATTTACTGCTAGGTAACAGGGGCACTTAGGGTGAAAGAAACTTTGCCCATTTGTTTCTGCCTCGTGCGGGAATCGAACCCGCGCCACAGAATTACGAGTCCTGCGCGCTATCCACCAGGCTACGAGGCCCCCGAGGCCTACGAGGCTACGAGGTGTGTGTGTGTGTGTGTGTGTGTGTGTGGGTAAAGGTGTATGGGTAAACATTACCCAAGTACAAATGTGGGCGGCATCAGCCCAGACATCACCGGAGACATGGTGAGCGCCGCGGGCCGACTCTCACTATCAGAGGCAGTCAATAAGTCATCAATATTATGATGCCGCCGGCCATCACTACGGCAGCGACACCACCCCTGCTGGTGTCTTCCTGTGGCACTCATGCCTCTGGGGCATGATGCCCCAGGCTGGGGTGGGCATGACGCCCCAGGCTGTGGTGGGCATGATGTCCGAGCCATGGGTGGACATAACAGGGAGTAGGGTCGACCGCTGGATGGAATAGACTTGGTGTGAGGACGGGTTACAAGAGAATATGCTCTGCTACACCGTTGAGCGAGACAGCTGAGGCGGTGACCAGGAGCTACAGTCAGGGGAAGCAAGCGCACTATAAAAGAAGTCACCGTTCCAAATAATTTTAAATTGTTACACACTTTTATTTTGTATTTTATATCAAATCACAATTTTAAAAAACGTTTCACAGAAAGCCTATAAATCTATATTGTATTTCAAAACACAATAAAACCATGTGTGTTATTCAATCATTTTACATTACTAACGTTAAAGGAAAGCTAAACGAAGCATTATAACAAATGTGTGAAGCAACTGCTACATCAGCCTCTTTCCTCTGGGCTTCACTCATTATCTATTGCTTTATCATAACTCAGTTGCCAACTATCTATCAACAGAGAACAAAGCTAACCCCGACCATCTATCCTCGCCCACTGAACCACCAAGGTACGACTAGTCGTGTGCTTGAGACGAGTGAAGAGTCGTTCTGCGCAGCGCAACGCTTTAGTGAGGTTAGAAAAATGCGACTTATCTCACAAGTGAGTTCACACATACTGATAAGGGCGCCACTTGTGAACGTATGTGCTCAGGGTGCCCAACCACTTCCACCTGATCTCAGGGCCACCTAATGAAACTCCAGGTAATTTGTGTGTGTGGCTCAGAGCCAATGAGAGCGCTGTAAGAGAGAGTTAACTTATAGTTATATATATATATATATATATATATATATATATATATATATATATATATATATATATATATATATATATATATATATATATATATATATATATATATTTTGGTAGCAGTCTTTCCTGTAGACATATATTATTAAATATGACCGAAAAAGTAAGATTAATAATTCTAACACGAATTTTCTCAATCTTTCGTACATTTCTTTTCACTGTTGGAGGTAATTCAAAAATCAATTCTCCAAAATTCATTTCTATTTCTAGTCTGACGCGACACGAGCGCGTTTCGTAAAACTTATTACATTTTCAAAGACTTTAGTTTACAAATACACAACTGAATAGAACTTACGCATCTCCGATTTTGTTTATATCTACATTTGAGTGAGGTGGATGGGGTGAGGTGGCATTAATAGGGTATTAATTTCATCAACACAAGACAGAACACGAAACAATGGGTATTGAAATGGAAGTGATTGTAGAAAGCCTATTGGTCCATATTTCTTGATGCTTCTATATTGGAGCGGAGTCTTGAGGTGGGTAGAATTGAGGTCAAGACTCCGCTCCAATATAGAAGCATCAAGAAATATGGACCAATAGGCTTTCTACAATCACTTCCATTTCAATACCCATTGTTTCGTGTTCTGTCTTGTGTTGATGAAATTAATACCCTATTAATGCCACCTCTTGTTCTGTCTTGTGTTGATGAAATTAATACCCTATTAATGCCACCTCTTGTTCTGTCTTGTGTTGATGAAATTAATACCCTATTAATGCCACATCACCCCATCCACCTCACTCAAATGTAGATATAAACAAAATCGGAGATGCGTAAGTTCTATTCAGTTGTGTATTTGTAAACTAAAGTCTTTGAAAATGTAATAAGTTTTACGAAACGCGCTCGTGTCGCGTCAGACTAGAAATAGAAATGAATTTTGGAGAATTGATTTTTGAATTATCTCCAACAGTGAAAAGGTAAAAAAGGTACGGAAGATTGAGAAAATTCGTGTTAGAATTATTAATCTTACTTTTTCGGTCATATTTAATAATATATATATATATATATATATATATATATATATATATATATATATATATATATATATATATATATATATATATATATATATATATGTATATTATAAGATACACTGAGCTGTAAAACTTTGATAAATTCCCAAGAGCTTGGCTATTAGGACTCTCCAAATAATGAAATTTTCAATACACGTTCCTCCAGCGACAGGTCCCGAAGAAAACCATTCATGATTATCCTAGATTAAGACACATAATTTTCATGATATGTATAGTGGGTAAAAGCAAAGCCGGTTAGTCATGGTTCGTGTGAATCACATTCCACTAGGCTTCTCTCACCATGGCCGCTCGCCAGGCTATTCTTACACACAGATATTCCTCTGATGATTGTAGTTATTCGACAGTGTTCTTGCTTTAAGCATTAGTATTATTATCCAAGATGGAGCTTTACCTCACCCTGATGAGTTAACCATAGCCTAGCGTGCCTAATGGGAATTTGTTGAGCAATATCAAGTTTTTTTGGGCCAGTGATTTACAAGCAGTGAGAGTGACGGTGGTGGGCTGGGGGGGAACCACACTGCCAGCTACGTTATTTGCTGCAATATGGCTAAACATCAGTAGCAATATTGATGTGTTTCTGCTTTGTTTAGTCAAATTACTGTGCACCTTATGCCCATCCTGTGGGTGGTAGTGGACCCCATACCCATCCTGTGGGTGGTAGTGGACCCCATACCCATCCTGTGGTTGGTAGTGGACCCCATACCCATCCTGTGGGTGGTAGTGGACCCCATACCCATCCTGTGGGTGGTAGTGGACCCCATACCCATCCTGTGGGTGGTAGTGGACCCCATACCCACCCTGTGGGTGGTAGTGGACCCCATACCCATCCTGTGGATGGTGGTGGTGGGCCCCATACCCATCCTGTGGGTGGTTGTGTGCCCCATACCCATCCTGTGGTTGGTAGTGGACCCCATACCCATCCTGTGGGTGGTTGTGTGCCCCATACCCATCCTGTGGTTGGTAGTGGGCCCCATATCCATCCTGTGGGTGGTAGTGGACCCCATACCCATCCTGTGGGTGGTAGTGGACCCCATACCCATCCTGTGGGTGGTAGTGGTCCCCATACCCACCCTGTGGGTGGTAGTGGACCCCATACCCATCCTGTGGGTGGTAGTGGACCCCATACCCATCCTGTGGGTGGTAGTGGACCCCATACCCATCCTGTGGGTGGTAGTGGACCCCATACCCATCCTGTGGGTGGTAGTGGACCCCATACCCATCCTGTGGGTGGTAGTGGACCCCATACCCATCCTGTGGGTGGTAGTGGACCCCATACTCATCCTGTGGGTGGTAGTGGACCCCATACCCATCCTGTGGGTGGTAATGGACCCCATACTCATCCTGTGGGTGGTAGTGGACCCCATACCCATCCTGTAGGTGGTAGTGGTCCCCATACCCATCCTGTGGGTGGTAGTGGACCCCATACCCATCCTGTGGGTGGTAGTGGACCCCATACTCATCCTGTGGGTGGTAGTGGACCCCATACCCATCCTGTGGGTGGTAGTGGACCCCATACTCATCCTGTGGGTGGTAGTGGACCCCATACCCACCCTGTGGGTGGTAGTGGTCCCCATACCCATCCTGTGGGTGGTAGTGGACCCCATACCCATCCTGTGGGTGCTGGTGGACCACATACCCATCCTGTGGGTGGTAGTGGTCCCCATACCCATCCTGTGGGTGGTAGTGGACCCCATACCCACCCTGTGGGTGGTAGTGGTCCCCATACCCATCCTGCAGGTGGTAGTGGACCCCATACCCATCCTGTGGGTGGTAGTGGACCACATACCCATCCTGTGTGTGGTAGTGGTCCCCATACCCATCCTGTGGGTGGTAGCGGACCCCATACCCATCCTTTGGGGGGGTAGTGGACCCCATACCCATCCTGTGGGTGGTAGTGGACCCCATATCCATCCTGTGGGTGGGAGTGGACCCCATACCCATCCTGTGGGTGGTGGTGGACCCCATACCCATCCTGTGGGTGGTAGTGGACCCCATACCCATCCTGTGGATGGTAGTGGACCCCATACCCATCCTGTGGGTGGTAGTGGAACAGAAGAACGTTCTGTTCTCCACAGTGAAGGACCGCAATGATTTGCTCCATTGACCGTACAAGAGATAATGATTGAAGCCGACGCCTGTCTGTCTGTCAGTTCGTTAACCTGTCTATTGTGAGCCACCTGGCCACATGTAGGACTAACCGCAACTAATCTGTTGTGGTTGGCATATTTGTGATTACTGTGTGGGGGCCCTAGAACGAGCGTATGGCCCTCATGGTGTGGGGGCCCTGGAGCGAGCATATGGCATCACTTGGTGTGTGTGGGGGGGGGCCTGGAGTGAGCATATGGCCTCTCTTGTTGACGGGGCCCTGGAGTGAGCATTTGGCCTCTCTTGGTGGGGGGCCCTGGAGTCAGCATATGGCCATCTTGGTGTGGGGGCCCTGGAGTCAGCATATGGCCTCTCTTGCTGTGGGGGCCCTGGAGTGAGCATATGGCCATCTTGGTGTGGGGGCCCTGGAGTGAGCATATGGCCTCTCTTGGTGGGGAGGGACCCTGGAGTGAGCATATGGCCTCTCTTGGTGGGGAGGGCCCTGGAGTTAGCATATGGCCATCTTGGTGTGGGGACCCTGGAGTGAGCATATGGCCATCTTGGTGTGGGAGGGCCCTGGAGTGAGCATATGGCCTCTCTTGTTGACGGGGCCCTGGAGTGAGCATTTGGCCTCTCTTGGTGTGGGGGCCCTGGAGTGAGCATATGGCCATCTTGGTGTGGGGGCCCTGGAGTGAGCATATGGCCTCTCTTGGTGGGGAGGGACCCTGGAGTGAGCATATGGCCTCTCTTGGTGGGGAGGGCCCTGGAGTTAGCATATGGCCATCTTGGTGTGGGGACCCTGGAGTGAGCATATGGCCATCTTGGTGTGGGAGGGCCCTGGAGTGAGCATATGGCCTCTCTTGGTGGGGAGGGCCCTGGAGTGAGCATATGGCCTCTCTTGGTGGGGAGGGCCCTGGAGTGAGCATATGGCCTCTCTTGGTGGGGAGGGACCCTGGAGTGAGCATATGGCTATCCTGGTGTAGGGGCCCTGGAGTCA
This sequence comes from Procambarus clarkii, assembly GCF_040958095.1. NCBI lineage: Eukaryota > Metazoa > Arthropoda > Malacostraca > Decapoda > Cambaridae > Procambarus > Procambarus clarkii. Next base: position 9,653,430 of record NC_091162.1, read on the forward strand.
GCATATGGCCATCTTGGTGTGGGGGCCCTGGAGTGAGCATATGGCCTCTCTTGCTGTGGGAGCCCTGGAGTGAGCATATGGCCATCTTGGTGTGGGGGCCCTGGAGTGAGCATATGGCCTCTCTTGGTGGGGAGGGACCCTGGAGTGAGCATATGGCCTCTCTTGGTGGGGAGGGCCCTGGAGTTAGCATATGGCCATCTTGGTGTGGGGACCCTGGAGTGAGCATATGGCCTCTCTTGGTGGGGAGGGGGGGAGGGGAAGGCCAAGACTTGCTCGGAAACGTTACATAAGTAACAAGGCGATAGTCTAGTTAATATTCTGTTTGAAAGATAACTTATATAAACTAATCATACAGTTTAATAACATTTACATATCCTCGGCGTTCGTTATCAAGAAATTCATGCATGACAATCTTAACACCACACATGTGACTGTTGCAGGAGGTTCTTAATACATGTGACTGTTGCAGGAGGTTCTTAACACATGTGACTGTTGCAGGAGATTCTTAACACCACACATGTGATTGTTGCAGGAGATCCTTAACACATGTGACTGTTGCAGGAGGTTCTTAACACATGTGACTGTTGCAGGAGGTTCTTAACACATGTGACTGTTGCAGGAGGTTCTTAACACATGTGACTGTTGCAGGAGGTTCTTAACACATGTGACTGTTGCAGGAGGTTCTTAACACATGTGACTGTTGCAGGAGGTTCTTAACACATGTGACTGTTGCAGGAGGTTCTTAACACATGTGACTGTTGCAGGAGGTTCTTAACACATGTGACTGTTGCAGGAGGTTCTTAACACATGTGACTGTTGCAGGAGGTTCTTAACACATGTGACTGTTGCAGGAGGTTCTTAACACATGTGACTGTTGCAGGAGGTTCTTAACACATGTGACTGTTGCAGGAGGTTCTTAACACATGTGACTGTTGCAGGAGGTTCTTAACACATGTGACTGTTGCAGGAGGTTCTTAACACATGTGACTGTTGCAGGAGGTTCTTAACACATGTGACTGTTGCAGGAGGTTCTTAACACATGTGACTATTGCAGGAGGTTCTTAACACATGTGACTGTTGCAGGAGGTTCTTAACACATGTGACTGTTGCAGGAGGTTCTTAACACATGTGACTGTTGCAGGAGGTTCTTAACACCACACATGTGACTGTTGCAGGAGGTTCTTAACACATGTGACTGTTGCAGGAGATTCTTAACACCACACATGTGACTGTTGCAGGAGGTTCTTAACACATGTGACTGTTGCAGGAGATTCTTAACACCACACATGTGACTGTTGCAGGAGGTTCTTAACACATGTGACTGTTGCAGGAGGTTCTTAACACCACACATGTGACTGTTGCAGGAGGTTCTTAACACATGTGACTGTTGCAGGAGATTCTTAACACCACACATGTGACTGTTGCAGGAGGTTCTTAACACATGTGACTGTTGCAGGAGATTCTTAACACCACACATGTGACTGTTGCAGGAGGTTCTTAACACATGTGACTGTTGCAGGAGATTCTTAACACCACACATGTGACTGTTGCAGGAGGTTCTTAACACATGTGACTGTTGCAGGAGATTCTTAACACCACACATGTGACTGTTGCAGGAGGTTCTTAACACATGTGACTGTTGCAGGAGGTTCTTAACACCACACATGTGACTGTTGTTCTTAAGAATTCTGTTTTCTCTGCAATTATATATAAGTGACATCCCTGTGGTGGGACATCCCTGTGGTGGGACATCCCTGTGGTGGGACATCCCTGTGGTGGGACATCCCTGTGGTGGGACATCCCTGTGGTGGGACATCCCTGTGGTGGGACATCCCTGTGGTGAGACATCCCTGTGGTGGGACATCCCTGTGGTGGGACATCCCTGTGGTGGGACATCCCTGTGGTGGGACATCCTTGTGGTGAGACATCCCTGTGGTGGGACATCTCTGTGGTGGGACATCCCTGTGGTGGGACATCCTTGTGGTGGGACATCCCTCTCAATGGTTGCTGAGTGATGTTCTTGAAAAATTATACCTCTTTAAGTGTTACTGGCTGAGCGTCCTGTGTTGTAAACTCCGTCTTCTGTTTGCCCACGAAGTTATGTTATGTGGGAGTCTGGCTGCTGGCGTCTCCAGTGTTGAGGAACAATGACTTGTGTAACACTAGAGTGGTCTAGGTGGTGTATCAGGCAAGGTGCCCCCCACCACCACAGCAAGGTGCCCCCACCACCACAGCAAGGTGCCCCCCACCACCACAGCAAGGTGCCCCCACCACCACAGCAAGGCGCCCCCCACCACCACAGCAAGGTGCCCCCAACACCACAGCAAGGTGCCCCCACCACCACAGCAAGGTGCCCCCCACCACCACAGCAAGGTGCCCCCACCATCACAGCAAGGTGCCCCCCACCATCACAGCAAGGTGCCCCCCACCACCACAGCAAGGTGCCCCCCACCACCACAGCAAGGTGCCCCCCACCATCACAGCAAGGTGCCCCCCACCATCACAGCAAGGTGCCCCCCACCACCACAGCAAGGTGCCCCCACACCCACAGCAAGGTGCCCCCCACCACCACAGCAAGGTGCCCCCACAGCAAGGTGCCCCCCACCACCACAGCAAGGTGCCCCCCACCATCACAGCAAGGTGCCCCCCCCACCATCACAGCAAGGTGCCCCCCACCACCACAGCAAGGTGCCCCCCCCCACCACAGCAAGGTGCCCCCCACCACCACCACAGCAAGGTGCCCCCCACCACCACCACAGCAAGGTGCCCCCACCACCACAGCAAGGTGCTCCCCACCACCACAGCAAGGTGCCCCCACCATCACAGCAAGGTGCCCCCCACCACCACCACAGCAAGGTGCCCCCCACCATCACAGCAAGGTGCCCCCCACAATCACAGCAAGGTGCCCCCCACCACCACCACAGCAAGGTGCCCCCACCACCACAGCAAGGTGCCCCCACCACCACAGCAAGGTGCCCCCAACCACCACAGCAAGGTGCCCCCACCATCACAGCAAGGTGCCCCCCACCACCACCACAGCAGGGTGCCCCCCACCACCACAGCAAGGTGCCCCCACCACCACAGCAAGGTGCCCCCCACCACCACCACAGCAAGGTGCCCCCCACCACCACAGCAAGGTGCCCCTACCACCACAGCAAGGTGCCCCCACCACCACAGCAAGGTGCCCCCCACCACCACAGCAAGGTGCCCCCCACCACCACAGCAAGGTGCCCCCACCATCACAGCAAGGTGCCCCCCAACACCACCACAGCAAGGTGCCCCCACCACCACCACAGCAAGGTGCCCCCCACCACCACAGCAAGGTGCCCCCCACCACCACAGCAAGGTGCCCCCACCATCACAGCAAGGTGCCCCCCACCACCACCACAGCAAGGTGCCCCCCACCACCACCACAGCAAGGTGCCCCCACCATCACAGCAAGGTGCCCCCCACCACCACCACAGCAAGGTGCCCCCCACCACCACAGCAAGGTGCCCCTACCACCACAGCAAGGTGCCCCCACCACCACAGCAAGGGGGCCCCCCACCACCACAGCAAGGGGCCCCTTCCACAGCAAGGTGCTCCCCCCACTACCACAGCAAGGTGCTCCCCCCACTACCACAGCAAGGCGCCCCCCCCCACTACCACAGCAAGGCCCCTCCCCACCACCACAGCAAGGTGCCCCCCCCCACTACCACAGCAAGGCCCCTCCCCACCACCACAGCAAGGTACCCCCCACCACCACAGCAAAGGCGCCCCACACCACCACAGCAAGGTGCCCCCCCCACCACCACAGCAAGGCGATCCACACCACCACCACAGCAAGGCGCCCCCCCTACCACCACTACCACAGCAAGGCCCCTCCCTACTACCACAGCAAGGTGCCCCCCCACCACCACAGCAAGGCGCCCCCCCACCACCACAGCAAGGTGCCCCCCCACCACCACAGCAAGGCGCCCCCCCACCACCACAGCAAGGCCCCTCCCCACCACCACAGCAAGGCGCCCCCCCACCACCACAGCAAGGCGCCCCCCACCACCACCACAGCAAGGCGCCCCCCCACCACCACAGCAAGGCCCCTCCCCACCACCACAGCAAGGCGCCCCCACCACCACCACAGCAAGGCGCCCCCCTACCACCACTACCACAGCAAGGCCCCTCCCCACTACCACAGCAAGGTGCCCCCCCCACCACCACAGCAAGGCGCCCCCCCCCACCACCACAGCATGGCGCCCCCCCACCACCACAGCAAGGCGCCCCCCCCCCTACCACCACCACCACAGCAAAGCGTTTTTCAGTGGCCGTGAAGAATCAATTCTCTTGTGTCAGGGGTGTTAACAATTAGGAGGGTGAGGGTGGGCCACCCAGAGCGAGCGTGGGCCTCTGAGGGTGAGGGTGGGCCGCACAGAGCGAGCGTGGGCCTCTGAGGGTGAGGGTGGGCCGCCCAGAGCGAGCGTGGGCCTCTGAGGGTGAGGGTGGGCCACCCAGAGCGAGCGTGGGCCTCTGAGGGTGAGGGTGGGCCGCACAGAGCGAGCGTGGGCCTCTGAGGGTGAGGGTGGGCCGCACAGAGCGAGCGTGGGCCTCTGAGGGTGAGGGTGGGCCGCCCAGAGCGAGCGTGGGCCTCTGAGGGTGAGGGTGGGCCGCACAGAGCGAGCGTGGGCTCCGGAGGGTGAGGGTGGGCCGCCAAGAGCGAGGGTGGGCCTCTGAGGGTGAGGGTGGGCCGCACAGAGCGAGCGTGGGCTCCGGAGGGTGAGGGTGGGCCGCCCAGAGCGAGGGTGGGCCTCTGAGGGTGAGGGTGGGCCGCACAGAGCGAGCGTGGGCCTCTGAGGGTGAGGGTGGGCCGCACAGAGCGAGCGTGGGCCTCTGAGGGTGAGGGTGGGCCGCCCAGAGCGAGCGTGGGCCTCTGAGGGTGAGGGTGGGCCGCACAGAGCGAGCGTGGGCCTCTGAGGGTGAGGGTGGGCCGCCCAGAGCGAGCGTGGGCCTCTGAGGGTGAGGGTGGGCCGCACAGAGCGAGCGTGGGCCTCTGAGGGTGAGGGTGGGCCGCCCAGAGCGAGCGTGGGCCTCTGAGGGTGAGGGTGGGCCGCACAGAGCGAGCGTGGGCCTCTGAGGGTGAGGGTGGGCCGCACAGAGCGAGCGTGGGCCTCTGAGGGTGAGGGTGGGCCGCACAGAGCGAGCGTGGGCCTCTGAGGGTGAGGGTGGGCCGCACAGAGCAAGGGTGGGCCTCTGAGGGTGAGGGTGGGCCGCACAGAGCGAGCGTGGGCCTCTGAGGGTGAGGGTGGGCCGCACAGAGCGAGCGTGGGCCTCTGAGGGTGAGGGTGGGCCGCACAGAGCAAGGGTGGGCCTCTGAGGGTGAGGGTGGGCCGCACAGAGCGAGCGTGGGCCTCTGAGGGTGAGGGTGGGCCGCACAGAGCAAGGGTGGGCCTCTGAGGGTGAGGGTGGGCCGCACAGAGCAAGGGTGGTTCCGGAAGGCGAGGGTGGGCCACCCAGAGCAAGGGTGGGCTCCGGAGAGTGAGGGTGGGCCGCCCAGAGCAAGGGTGGGCTCCGGAGGGCGAGGGTGGGCCGCCCAGAGCAAGGGTGGGCTCCGGAGGGCGAGGGTGGGCCGCCCAGAGCAAGGGTGGGTTCCGGAAGGCGAGGGTGGGCCACCCAGAGCAAGGGTGGGCTCCGGAGAGTGAGGGTGGGCCGCCCAGAGCAAGGGTGGGCTCCGGAGGGCGAGGGTGGGCCGCCCAGAGCAAGGGTGGGCTCCGGAGGGCGAGGGTGGGCCGCCCAGAGCAAGGGTCGGCTCCAGAGGGCGAGGGTGGGCCGCCCAAAGCAGGGGTGGGCTCCGGAGGGCGAGGGTGGGCTGCCCAGGGCGAGGGTGGGCTGCCCAGGGTGAGGGTGGGCTGCCCAGAACAAGGGTGGGCCTTACCAACATCTTGCCCACCATGAATAATTCAGGATCAGCTGATTGTTGGTATATCTTGGCAGGCTGTGTATTTGCCTTACTGGCTTGTTCACTGGCTTGTAGATGGCTTTGTTCACTGGCTTGTAGATGGCTTTGTTCACTGGCTTGTAGATGACTTTGTTCACTGGCTTGTTGATTGCTTTGTTCACTAGTTTGTAGATGGCTTTGTTCACTGGCTTGTAGATGGCTTTGTTCACTGGCTTGTAGATGACTTTGTTCACTAGTTTGTAGATGGCTTTGTTCACTGGCTTGTTGATTGCTTTGTTCACTGATTTGTAGATGACTTTGTTCACTGGCTTGTTGATTGCTTTGTTCACTGGCTTGTTGATTGCTTTGTTCACTGACTTGTTGATTGCTTTGTTCACTGGCTTGTTGATTGCTTTGTTCACTGGTTTGTAGATGACTTTGTTCACTGGCTTGTTGATTGCTTTGTTCACTGACTTGTTGATTGCTTTGTTCACTGGCTTGTTGAATGCTTTGTTCACTGGTTTGTAGATGGCTTTGTTCACTGGCTTGTTGATTGCTTTGTTCACTGGTTTGTAGATGGCTTTGTTCACTGGCTTGTTGATAGCTTTGTTCACTGGCTTGTTGATTGCTTTGTTCACTGGCTTGTTGATTGCTTTGTTCACTGGCTTGTTGATTGCTTTGTTCACTGGCTTGTTGATTGCTTTCTTCACTAGCTTGCTCCTGGATAAGGCTGGCTGGTGTTGTATCAGGCAGGCTGGCTGGTGTTGTATCAGGCAGGCTGGCTGGTGTTGTATCAGGCAGGCTGGCTGGTGTTGTATCAGGCAGGCTGACTGGTGTTGTATCAGGCAGGCTGGCTGGTGTTGTATCAAGCAGGCTGGCTGGTGTTGTATCAGGCAGGCTAGCTGGTGGTGTATCAGGCAGGCTGGCTGGTGTTGTATCAGGCAGGCTGGCTGGTGGTGTATCAGGCAGACTGGCTGGTGTTGTATCAGGCAGACTGGCTGGTGTTGTATCAGGCAGACTGGCTGGTGTTGTATCAGGCTGACAGGTAATGTATCAGGCAGGCTGACTGGTGGTGTATCAAGCAGGCTCACTGGTGGTGTATCAGGCAGGCTCACTGGTGGTGTATCAGGCTGACTGGTGGTGTATCAGGCAGACTGACTGGTGGTGTATCAGGCAGGCTGACTGGTGGTGTATCAGGCAGGCTCACTGGTGGTGTATCAGGCAGGCTCACTGGTGGTGTATCAGGCTGACTGGTGGTGTATCAGGCAGACTGACTGGTGGTGTATCAGGCAGGCTGACTGGTGGTGTATCAGGCAGGCTGACTGGTGGTGTATCAGGCAGGCTGACTGGTGGTGTATCAGGCAGACTGACTGGTGGTGTATCAGGCAGGCTCACTGGTGGTGTATCAGGCAGGCTGACTGGTGGTGTATCAGGCCGGCTGACTGGTGGTGTATCAGGCCGGCTGACTGGTGGTGTATCAGGCTGACTGGTGGTGTATCGGGCTGACTGGTGGTGTATCAGGCTGACTGGTGGTGTATCTGGCTGACTGGTGGTGTATCAGGCTGACTGGTAGAGTATCAGGCCGGCTGGTGGTGTATCGGGCAGACTGACTGGTGGTGTATCAGGCAGACTGGTGGTGTTTCAGGCAGACTGGTGGTGTTTCAGGCAGACTGGTGGTGTATCAGGCAGACTGACTGGTGGTGTATCAGGCAGGCTGGCTGGTGGTGTATCAGGCTGACTGGTGGTGTTTCAGGCAGACTGGTGGTGTATCAGGCAGACTGACTGGTGGTGTATCAGGCAGGCTCACTGGTGGTGTATCAGGCAGGCTGGTGGTGTATCGGGCAGACTGACTGGTGGTGTATCAGGCAGACTGGTGGTGTTTCAGGCAGACTGGTGGTGTATCAGGCAGGCTGACTGGTGGTGTATCAGGCAGGCTCACTGGTGGTGTATCAGGCAGGCTGACTGGTGGTGTATCAGGCCGGCTGGTGGTGTATCGGGCAGACTGACTGGTGGTGTATCAGGCAGACTGGTGGTGTTTCAGGCAGACTGGTGGAGTATCAGGCAGACTGACTGGTGGTGTATCAGGCAGGCTGGCTGGTGGTGTATCAGGCTGACTGGTGATGTATCAGGCAGGCTGACTGGTGGTGTATCAGGCTGACTGGTGATGTATCAGGCAGGCTGACTGGTGGTGTATCAGGCAGGCTGACTGGTGGTGTATCAGGCAGGCTGGCTGGTGGTGTATCAGGCAGGCTGACTGGTGGTGTATCAGGCAGGCTGACTGGTGGTGTATCAGGCAGGCTGACTGGTGGTGTATCAGGCAGGCTGACTGGTGGTGTATCAGGCAGGCTGGTGGTGTATCAGGCAGGCTGACTGGTGGTGTATCAAGCAGGCTGACTGGTGGTGTATCAGGCAGGCTGACTGGTGGTGTATCAGGCAGGCTGACTGGTGGTGTATCAGGCAGGCTGACTGGTGGTGTATCAGGCAGGCTGACTGGTGGTGTATCAGGCAGGCTGGTGGTGTATCAGGCAGGCTGACTGGTGGTGTATCAAGCAGGCTGACTGGTGGTGCATCAGGCTGACTGGTAGTGTATCAGGCAGGCTGACTGGTGGTGTATCAGGCAGGCTGACTGGTGGTGTATCAGGCTGACTGGTAGTGTATCAGGCAGGCTGACTGGTGGTGCATCAGGCTGACTGGTAGTGTAACAGGCAGGCTGACTGGTGGTGCATCAGGCTGACTGGTAGTGTATCAGGTAAGCTGACTTGTGGTGCATCAGGCTGACTGGTAGTATATCAGGCAGGCTGACTGGTGGTGTATCAGGCAGGCTGACTGGTGGTGTATTAGGCAGGCTGACTGGTGGTGTATCAGGCAGGCTGACTGGTGGTGTATCAGGCAGGCTGACTGGTGGTGTATCAGGCAGGCTGACTGGTGGTGTATCAGGCAGGCTGACTGGTGGTGTATCAGGCAGGCTGACTATTAGTGTATCAGGCAGGCTGACTGGTGGTGTATCAGGCAAGCTGGCTGGTGGTGTATCAGGCAGGCTGACTGGTGGTGTATCAGGCAGGCTGACTGGTGGTGTATCAGGCAGGCTGGCTGGTGGTGTATCAGGCAGGCTGACTGGTGGTGTATCAGGCAGGCTGACTGGTTGTGTATCAGGCAGGCTGACTGATGGTGTATCAGGCAGGCTGGCTGGTGGTGTATCGAGCTGACTGGTGGTGTATCAGGCAGGCTGGCTGGTGGTGTATCAGGCAGGCTGACTGGTGGTGTATCAGGCTGACTGCTGGTGTATCAGGCAGGCTGACTGGTGGTGTATCAGGCAGGCTGACTGGTGGTGTATCAGGTAGGCTGACTGGTGGTGTATCAGGCAGGCTGACTGGTGGTGTATCAGGCAGGCTGACTGGTGGTGTATCAGGCAGGCTAGCTGGTGGTGTATCAGGCAGGCTGGCTGGTGGTGTATCAGGCAGGCTGGCTGGTGGTGTATCAGGCAGGCTGGCTGGTGGTGTATCAGGCAGGCTGGCTGGTGGTGTATCAGGCAGGCTGGCTGGTGGTGTATCAGGCAGGCTGGCTGGTGGTGTATCAGGCAGGCTGACTGGTTGTGGATCAGGCAGGCTGACTGGTGGTGTATCAGGCAGGCTGGCTGGTGGTGTATCAGGCAGGCTGACTGGTGGTGTATCAGGCAGGCTGACTGGTGGTGTATCAGGCAGGCTGGCTGGTGGTGTATCAGGCAGGCTGGCTGGTGGTGTATCAGGCAGGCTGGCTGGTGGTGTATCAGGCAGGCTGGCTGGTGGTGTATCAGGCAGGCTGGCTGGTGGTGTATCAGGCAGGCTGGCTGGTGGTGTATCAGGCAGGCTGACTGGTGGTGTCTCAGGCAGGCTGACTGGTGGTGTATCAGGCAGGCAGGCTGTCTTTTGGTGTATCGGGCAGGCTGACTGGTAGTGTATCAGGCAGGCTTGTGTTGTATCAGGCAGGCTGACTGGTGGTGTATCAGGCTGGCTGGTGGTGTATCAGGCAGGCTGGCTAGTGGTGTATCGGGCAGGCTGACTGGTGGTGTATCAGGCAGGCTGACTGGTGGTGTATCAGGCAGGCTGGCTGGTGGTGTATCAGGCTGACTGGTGGTGTATCAGGCAGGCTGACTGGTGGTGTATCAGGCAGGCTGACTGGTGGTGTATCAGGCAGGCTGGCTGGTGGTGTATCAGGCAGGCTGACTGGTGGTGTATCAGGCTGACTGGTGGTGTATCAGGCAGGCTGGCTGGTGGTGTATCAGGCTGACTGGTGGTGTATCAGGCAGGCTGACTGGTGGTGTATCAGGTAGGCTGGCTGGTGGTGTATCAGGCAGGCTGGCTGGTGGTGTATCGGGCAGGCTGACTGGTGGTGTATCAGGCAGGCTGGCTGGTGGTGTATCGGGCAGGCTGATTGGTGGTGTATCAGGCAGGCTGACTGGTGGTGTATCAGGCTGACTGGTGGTGTATCAGGCAGGCTGACTGGTGGTGTATCAGGCATGCTGACTGGTGGTGTATCAGGCTGACTGGTGGTGTATCAGGCAGGCTGACTGGTGGTGTAGCAGGCATGCTGACTGGTGGTGTACCAGGCAGGCTGGCTGGTGGTGTATCAGGCAGGCTGGCTGGTGGTGTATCAGGCAGGCTGGCTGGTGGTGTATCAGGCAGGCTGGCTGGTGGTGTATCAGGCAGGTTGGCGGGTGGTGTATCAGGCAGGCTGGCTGGTGGTGTATCAGGCAGGCTGATTGGTGGTGTATCAGGCAGGCTGACTGGTGGTGTATCAGGCAGGCTGACTGGTGGTGTATCAGGCAGGCTGGCTGGTGGTGTATCAGGCAGGCTGGCTGGTGGTGTATCAGGCAGGCTGACTGGTGGTGTATCAGGCAGGCTGACTGGTGGTGTATCAGGCAGGCTGGCTGGTGGTGTATCAGGCAGGCTGACTGGTGGTGTATCAGGCAGGCTGGCTGGTGGTGTATCAGGCAGGCTGGCTGGTGGTGTATCAGGCAGGCTGGCTGGTGGTGTATCGTGCTGACTTTTGGTGTATCAGGCAGGCTGGCTGGTGGTGTATCAGGCAGGCTGACTGGTGGTGTATCAGGCAGGCTGACTGGTGGTGTATCAGGCAGGCTGGATGGTGGTGTATCAGGCAGGCTGACTGGTGGTGTATCAGGCAGGCTGACTGGTGGTGTATCAGGCAGGCTGGCTGGTGGTGTATCAGGCAGGCTGGCTGGTGGTGTATCAGGCATGCTGGCTGGTAGTGTATCAGGCAGGCTGGCTTTTGGTGTATCAGGCAGGCTGACTGGTGGTGTCTCAGGCAGGCTGACTGGTGGTGTATCAGGCAGGCAGGCTGTCTTTTGGTGTATCGGGCAGGCTGACTGGTAGTGTATCAGGCAGGCTTGTGTTGTATCAGGCAGGCTGACTGGTGGTGTATCAGGCTGGCTGGTGGTGTATCAGGCAGGCTGGCTGGTGGTGTATCGGGCAGGCTGACTGGTGGTGTATCAGGCAGGCTGACTGGTGGTGTATCAGGCAGGCTGGCTGGTGGTGTATCAGGCTGACTGGTGGTGTATCAGGCAGGCTGACTGGTGGTGTATCAGGCAGGCTGACTGGTGGTGTATCAGGCAGGCTGGCTGGTGGTGTATCAGGCAGGCTGACTGGTGGTGTATCAGGCTGACTGGTGGTGTATCAGGCAGGCTGGCTGGTGGTGTATCAGGCTGACTGGTGGTGTATCAGGCAGGCTGACTGGTGGTGTATCAGGTAGGCTGGCTGGTGGTGTATCAGGCAGGCTGGCTGGTGGTGTATCGGGCAGGCTGACTGGTGGTGTATCAGGCAGGCTGGCTGGTGGTGTATCGGGCAGGCTGACTGGTGGTGTATCAGGCAGGCTGACTGGTGGTGTATCAGGCAGGCTGACTGGTGGTGTATCAGGCATGCTGACTGGTGGTGTATCAGGCAGGCTGGCTGGTGGTGTATCAGGCAGGCTGGCTGGTGGTGTATCAGGCAGGCTGGCTGGTGGTGTATCAGGCAGGCTGGCTGGTGGTGTATCAGGCAGGTTGGCGGGTGGTGTATCAGGCAGGCTGGCTGGTGGTGTATCAGGCAGGCTGACTGGTGGTGTATCAGGCAGGCTGACTGGTGGTGTATCAGGCAGGCTGACTGGTGGTGTATCAGGCAGGCTGGCTGGTGGTGTATCAGGCAGGCTGGCTGGTGGTGTATCAGGCAGGCTGACTGGTGGTGTATCAGGCAGGCTGACTGGTGGTGTATCAGGCAGGCTGGCTGGTGGTGTATCAGGCAGGCTGACTGGTGGTGTATCAGGCAGGCTGGCTGGTGGTGTATCAGGCAGGCTGGCTGGTGGTGTATCAGGCAGGCTGGCTGGTGGTGTATCGTGCTGACTGGTGGTGTATCAGGCAGGCTGGCTGGTGGTGTATCAGACAGGCTGACTGGTGGTGTATCAGGCAGGCTGACTGGTGGTGTATCAGGCAGGCTGGCTGGTGGTGTATCAGGCAGGCTGACTGGTGGTGTATCAGGCAGGCTGACTGGTGGTGTATCAGGCAGGCTGACTGGTGGTGTATCAGGCAGGCTGGCTGGTGGTGTATCAGGCAGGCTGGCTGGTGATGTATCAGGCAGGCTGGCTGGTGGTGTATCAGGCAGGTTGGCGGGTGGTGTATCAGGCAGGCTGGTGGTGTATCAGGCTGACTGCTGGTGTATCAGGCTGGCTGGTGGTGTATCAGGCTGACTGGTGGTGTATCAGGCAGGCTGGCTGGTGGTGTATCAGGCAGGCTGGCTGGTGGTGTATCAGGCAGGCTGGCTGATGGTGTATCAGGCAGGCTGACTGGTGGTGTATCAGGCAGGCTGACTGGTGGTGTATCAGGCAGGCTGGCTGATGGTGTATCAGGCAGGCTGACTGGTGGTGTATCAGGCTGGCTGGTGGTGTATCAGGCAGGCTGGCTAGTGGTGTATCGGGCAGGCTGACTGGTGGTGTATCAGGCAGGCTGACTGGTGGTGTATCAGGCAGGCTGGCTGGTGGTGTATCAGGCTGACTGGTGGTGCATCAGGCAGACTGACTGGTGGTGTATCAGGCAGGCTGACTGGTGGTGTATCAGGCAGGCTGGCTGGTGGTGTATCAGGCAGGCTGACTGGTGGTGTATCAGGCTGACTGGTGGTGTATCAGGCAGGCTGGCTGGTGGTGTATCAGGCTGACTGGTGGTGTATCAGGCAGGCTGACTGGTGGTGTATCAGGTAGGCTGGCTGGTGGTGTATCAGGCAGGCTGGCTGGTGGTGTATCGGGCAGGCTGACTGGTGGTGTATCAGGCAGGCTGGCTAGTGGTGTATCGGGCAGGCTGATTGGTGGTGTATCAGGCAGGCTGACTGGTGGTGTATCAGGCTGACTGGTGGTGTATCAGGCAGGCTGACTGGTGGTGTATCAGGCATGCTGACTGGTGGTGTATCAGGCTGACTGGTGGTGTATCAGGCAGGCTGACTGGTGGTGTAGCAGGCATGCTGACTGGTGGTGTATCAGGCAGGCTGGCTGGTGGTGTATCAGGCAGGCTGGCTGGTGGTGTATCAGGCAGGCTGGCTGGTGGTGTATCAGGCAGGCTGGCTGGTGGTGTATCAGGCAGGTTGGCGGGTGGTGTATCAGGCAGGCTGGCTGGTGGTGTATCAGGCAGGCTGATTGGTGGTGTATCAGGCAGGCTGACTGGTGGTGTATCAGGCAGGCTGACTGGTGGTGTATCAGGCAGGCTGGCTGGTGGTGTATCAGGCAGGCTGGCTGGTGGTGTATCAGGCAGGCTGACTGGTGGTGTATCAGGCAGGCTGACTGGTGGTGTATCAGGCAGGCTGGCTGGTGGTGTATCAGGCAGGCTGACTGGTGGTGTATCAGGCAGGCTGGCTGGTGGTGTATCAGGCAGGCTGGCTGGTGGTGTATCAGGCAGGCTGGCTGGTGGTGTATCGTGCTGACTTTTGGTGTATCAGGCAGGCTGGCTGGTGGTGTATCAGGCAGGCTGACTGGTGGTGTATCAGGCAGGCTGACTGGTGGTGTATCAGGCAGGCTGGATGGTGGTGTATCAGGCAGGCTGACTGGTGGTGTATCAGGCAGGCTGACTGGTGGTGTATCAGGCAGGCTGACTGGTGGTGTATCAGGCAGGCTGGCTGGTGGTGTATCAGGCAGGCTGGCTGGTGGTGTATCAGGCAGGCTGGCTGGTGGTGTATCAGGCAGGCTGGCTGGTGGTGTATCAGGCAGGCTGGCTGGTAGTGTATCAGGCAGGCTGGCTGGTGGTGTATCAGGCAGGCTGACTGGTGGTGTCTCAGGCAGGCTGACTGGTGGTGTATCAGGCAGGCAGGCTGTCTTTTGGTGTATCGGGCAGGCTGACTGGTAGTGTATCAGGCAGGCTTGTGTTGTATCAGGCAGGCTGACTGGTGGTGTATCAGGCTGGCTGGTGGTGTATCAGGCAGGCTGGCTGGTGGTGTATCGGGCAGGCTGACTGGTGGTGTATCAGGCAGGCTGACTGGTGGTGTATCAGGCAGGCTGGCTGGTGGTGTATCAGGCTGACTGGTGGTGTATCAGGCAGGCTGACTGGTGGTGTATCAGGCAGGCTGACTGGTGGTGTATCAGGCAGGCTGGCTGGTGGTGTATCAGGCAGGCTGACTGGTGGTGTATCAGGCTGACTGGTGGTGTATCAGGCAGGCTGGCTGGTGGTGTATCAGGCTGACTGGTGGTGTATCAGGCAGGCTGACTGGTGGTGTATCAGGTAGGCTGGCTGGTGGTGTATCAGGCAGGCTGGCTGGTGGTGTATCGGGCAGGCTGACTGGTGGTGTATCAGGCAGGCTGGCTGGTGGTGTATCGGGCAGGCTGACTGGTGGTGTATCAGGCAGGCTGACTGGTGGTGTATCAGGCTGACTGGTGGTGTATCAGGCAGGCTGACTGGTGGTGCATCAGGCATGCTGACTGGTGGTGTATCAGGCAGGCTGGCTGGTGGTGTATCAGGCAGGCTGGCTGGTGGTGTATCAGGCAGGCTGGCTGGTGGTGTATCAGGCAGGCTGGCTGGTGGTGTATCAGGCAGGTTGGCGGGTGGTGTATCAGGCAGGCTGGCTGGTGGTGTATCAGGCAGGCTGACTGGTGGTGTATCAGGCAGGCTGACTGGTGGTGTATCAGGCAGGCTGACTGGTGGTGTATCAGGCAGGCTGGCTGGTGGTGTATCAGGCAGGCTGGCTGGTGGTGTATCAGGCAGGCTGACTGGTGGTGTATCAGGCAGGCTGACTGGTGGTGTATCAGGCAGGCTGGCTGGTGGTGTATCAGGCAGGCTGACTGGTGGTGTATCAGGCAGGCTGGCTGGTGGTGTATCAGGCAGGCTGGCTGGTGGTGTATCAGGCAGGCTGGCTGGTGGTGTATCGTGCTGACTGGTGGTGTATCAGGCAGGCTGGCTGGTGGTGTATCAGACAGGCTGACTGGTGGTGTATCAGGCAGGCTGACTGGTGGTGTATCAGGCAGGCTGGCTGGTGGTGTATCAGGCAGGCTGACTGGTGGTGTATCAGGCAGGCTGACTGGTGGTGTATCAGGCAGGCTGACTGGTGGTGTATCAGGCAGGCTGGCTGGTGGTGTATCAGGCAGGCTGGCTGGTGATGTATCAGGCAGGCTGGCTGGTGGTGTATCAGGCAGGTTGGCGGGTGGTGTATCAGGCAGGCTGGTGGTGTATCAGGCTGACTGCTGGTGTATCAGGCTGGCTGGTGGTGTATCAGGCTGACTGGTGGTGTATCAGGCAGGCTGGCTGGTGGTGTATCAGGCAGGCTGGCTGGTGGTGTATCAGGCAGGCTGGCTGATGGTGTATCAGGCAGGCTGACTGGTGGTGTATCAGGCAGGCTGACTGGTGGTGTATCAGGCAGGCTGGCTGATGGTGTATCAGGCAGGCTGACTGGTGGTGTATCAGGCTGGCTGGCTGATGGTGTATCAGGCAGGCTGACTGGTGGTGTATCAGGCTGGCTGGTGGTGTATCAGGCTGACTGGTGGTGTATCAGGCTGGCTGGTGGTGTATCAGGCTGACTGGTGGTGTATCAGGCAGGCTGGCTGGTGGTGTATCAGTCAGGCTGACTGGTGGTGTATCAGGCAGGCTGACTAGTAGTGTATCAGGCAGGCTGGCTGGTGGTGTATCAGGCAGGCTGACTGATGGTGTATCAGGCAGGCTGACTGGTGGTGTATCAGGCAGGCTGACTGGTGGTGTATCAGGCAGGCTGACTGATGGTGTATCAGGCAGGCTGACTGGTGGTGTATCAGGCTGGCTGACTGGTGGTGTATCAGGCAAACTGGCTGGTGGTGTATCAGGCAGGCTGACTGGTGGTGTATCAGGCAGGCTGACTGGTGGTGTATCAGGCAGGCTGGTGGTGTATCAGGCAGGCTCACTGGTGGTGTATCAGGCAGGCTGACTGGTGGTGTATCAGGCAGGCTGGTGGTGTATCAGGCAGGCTGACTGGTGGTGTATCAGGCAGGCTGACTGGTGGTGTATCAGGCAGGCTGACTGGTGGTGTATCAAGCAGGCTGACTGGTGGTGTATCAGGCAGGCTGACTGGTGGTGTATCAGGCAGGCTGACTGGTGGTGTATCAGGCAGGCTGACTGGTGATGTATCAGGCAGGCTGACTGGTGGTGTATCAGGCTGACTGGTGGTGTATCAGGCAGGCTGACTGGTGATGTATCAGGCAGGCTGACTGGTGGTGTATCAGGCTGACTGGTGGTGTATCAGGCAGGCTGGCTGGTGGTGTATCAGGCAGGCTGACTGGTGGTGTATCAGGCAGGCTGACTGGTGGTGTATCAGGCAGGCTGACTGGTGGTGTATCAGGCAGGCTGACTGGTGGTGTATCAGGCAGGCTGACTGGTGGTGTATCAGGCAGGCTGACTGGTGGTGTATCAGGCAGGCTGACTGGTGGTGTATCAGGCTGGCTGACTGGTGGTGTATCAGGCAGGCTGGTGGTGTATCAGGCAGGCTCACTAGTGGTGTATCAGGCTGGCTGGCTGGTGGTGTATCAGGCAGGCTGACTGGTGGTGTATCAGGTAGGCTGACTGGTGGTGTATCAGGCAGGCTGACTGGTGATGTGTCAGGCAGGCTGACTGGTGGTGTATCAGGCAGGCTGGCTGGTGGTGTATCAGGCTGGCTGGCTGGTGGTGTATCAGGCAGGCTGACTGGTGGTGTATCAGGCAGGCTGACTGGTGATGTATCAGGCAGGCTGACTGGTCATGTATCAGGCAGGCTGGTGGTGTATCAGGCAGGCTGGCTGGTGGTGTATCAGGCAGGCTGGCTGGTGGTGTATCAGGCAGGCTGGCTGGTGGTGTATCAGGCAGGCTGACTGGTGGTGTATCAGGCAGGCTGACTGGTGGTGTATCAGGCAGGCTGACTGGTGGTGTATCAGGCAGGCTGACTGGTGGTGTATCAGGCAGGCTGACTGGTGGTGTATCAGGCAGGCTGACTGGTGGTGTATCAGGCAGGCTGGCTGGTGGTGTATCAGGCAGGCTGACTGGTGGTGTATCAGGCAGGCTGACTGGTGGTGTATCAGGCAGGCTGACTGGTGGTGTATCAGGCAGGCTCACATAGTTACAAAACATACTATGCAAGCAGGAGGATGGGCTGGGCTGGCTGAGTGCCGGGGCGCTATATATAGGCTGGCCCGGTCACCAGGTGATAAACTGTGTTTACATTGCTCAGCTGATTAATGTTGTCATCTCGTTTTCTGTGAGTTTGTGAGGAGGAACTTGTTAAGGTGAGGGATAGTGGTGTTGAGGTGAGGGATAGTGGTGTTGAGGTGAGGGATAGTGGTGTTGAGGTGAGGGATAGTGGTGTTGAGGTGAGGGATAGTGGTGTTGTGGTGAGGGATAGTGGTGTTGAGGTGAGGGATAGTGGTGTTGAGGTGAGGGATAGTGGTGTTGAGGTGAGGGATAGTGGTGTTGTGGTGAGGGATAGTGGTGTTGGGGTGAGGGATAGTGGTGTTGAGGTGAGGGATAGTGGTGTTAAGGTGAGGGTTAGTGGTGTTGATGTGAGGAATAGTGGTGTTGATTTGGGGGATAGTGGTGTTGGTGTGAGGGATAGTGGTGTTGGTGTGGGGGATAGTGGTGTTGATGTGAGGAATAGTGGTGTTGATTTGGGGGATAGTGGTGTTGGTGTGAGGGATAGTGGTGTTGAGGTAAGGGATAGTGGTGTTGGTGTGAGGGATAGTGGTGTTGATGTGAGGAATAGTGGTGTTGATTTGGGGGATAGTGGTGTTGGTGTGAGGGATAGTGGTGTTGAGGTGAGGGATAGTGGTGTTGAGGTGTGGGATAGTGGTGTTGATGTGAGGGATAGTGGTGTTGATGTGAGGGATAGTGGTGTTGATGTGGGGGATAGTGGTGTTGATGTGTGGGATAGTGGTGTTGATGTGGGGGATACTGGTGTTGATGTGAGGGATAGAGGTGTTGATGTGGGGGATAGTGGTGTTGATGTGAGGGATAGAGGTGTTGATGTGGGGGATAGTGGTGTAGATGTGAGGGATAGAGGGGTTGATGTGGGGGATAGTGGTGTTGGTGTGAGGGATAGTGGTGTTGGTGTGGGGGATAGCGGTGTTGATGTGAGGGATAGTGGTGTTGATGTGAGGGATAGTGGTGTTGATGTGAGGGATAGTGGTGTTGATGTGAGGGATAGTGGTGTTGATGTGAGGGATAGTGGTGTTGATGTGAGGGATAGTGGTGTTGATGTGGGGGATAGTGGTGTTGATGTGAGGGATAGAGGTGTTGATGTGGGGGATAGTGGTGTTGATGTGAGGGATAGAGGTGTTGATGTGGGGGATAGTGGTGTTGATGTGAGGGATAGAGGTGTTGATGTGGGGGATAGTGGTGTTGATGTGAGGGGTAGAGATGTTGATGTGGGGGATAGTGGTGTTGATGTGAGGGATAGTGGTGTTGATGTGGGGGATAGTGGTGTTGTTGTTAGGGATAGTGGTGTTGATGTGAGGGATAGAGGTGTTGATGTGGGGGATAGTGGTGTTGATGTGAGGGATAGAGGTGTTGATGTGGGGGATAGTGGTGTTGATGTGAGGGATAGAGATGTTGATGTGGGGGATAGTGGTGTTGATGTGAGGGATAGTGGTGTTGATGTAGGGGATAGTGGTGTTGATGTTAGGGATAGTGGTGTTGATGTGGGGGATAGTGGTGTTGATGTTAGGGATAGTGGTGTTGATGTGAGGGATAGTGGTGTTGAGGTGAGGGATAGTGGTGTTGATGTGAGGGATAGTGGTGTTGATGTGAGGGATAGTGGTGTTGATGTGAGGGATAGTGGTGTTGATGTGGGGGATAGTGGTGTTGATGTTAGGGATAGTGGTGTTGATGTGAGGGATAGTGGTGTTGAGGTGAGGGATAGTGGTGTTGATGTGAGGGATAGTGGTGTTGATGTGAGGGATAGTGGTGTTGATGTGAGGGATAGTGGTATTGGGGTGAGGGATAGTGGTGTTGATGTGAGGGATAGTGGTGTTGTGGTGAGGGTTATTCGTGTTGATGTGAGGGATAGTGATGCTGAGGTGAGGGATAGTGGTGTTGGGGTGAGGGATAGTGGTGTTGATGTGAGGGATAGTGATGCTGAGGTGAGGGATAGTGGTGTTGGGGTGAGGGATAGTGGTGTTGATGTGAGGGATAGTGATGTTGATGTGAGGGATAGTGGTGTTGATGTGAGGGATAGTGGTGTTGGTGTGAGGGATAGTGGTGTTGGTGTGAGGGATAGTGATGTTGATGTGAGGGATAGTGGTGTTGATGTGAGGGATAGTGGTGTTGGTGTGAGGGATAGTGGTGTTGGTGTGAGGGATAGTGGTGTTGGTGTGAGGGATAGTGGTGTTGGTGTGGGGGGATAGTGGTGTTGGTGTGGGGGGATAGTGGTGTTGGTGTGAGGGATAGTGGTGTTGGTGTGGGGGGATAGTGGTGTTGGTGTGAGGGATAGTGGTGTTGGTGTGAGGGATAGTGGTGTTGGTGTGGGGGGATACTGGTGTTGGTGTGGGGGGATAGTGGTGTTGGTGTGAGGGATAGTGGTGTTGATGTGAGGGATAGTGGTGCTGAGGTGAGGGATAGTGGTTTTGGGGTGAGGAATAGTGGTGTTGGTGTGAGGGATAGTGGTGTTGATGTGGGGGATAGTGGTGTTGGTGTGGGGGGATAGTGGTGTTGAGGTGAGGGATAGTGGTGTTGAGGTGAGGGATAGTGGTGTTGTGGTGAGGGATAGTGGTGTTATGGTGAGGGATAGTGGTGTTGTGGTAAGGGATAGTGGTGTTGTGGTGAGGGGATAGTGGTGTTGGTGTGAGGGATAGTGGTGTTGATGTGAGGGATAGTGGTGTTGTGGTGAGGGATAGTGGTGTAGAGGTGAGGGATAGTGGTGTTGTGGTGAGGGATAGTGGTGTTGAGGTGAGGGATAGTGGTGTTGAGGTGAGGGATAGTGGTGTAGAGGTGAGGGATAGTGGTGTTGAGGTGAGGGATAGTGGTGTAGAGGTGAGGGATAGTGGTGTTGTGGTGAGGGATAGTGGTGTTGAGGTGAGGGATAGTGGTGTTGTGGTGAGGGATAGTGGTGTTGAGGTGAGGGATAGTGGTGTTGGTGTGAGGGATAGTGGTGTTGAGGTGAGGGATAGTGGTGTAGAGGTGAGGGATAGTAGTATTGAGGTGAGGGATAGTGGTGTTGAGATGAGTGTTGAGCAGGAACACTAGTATTTGATAACACAAAGATAAAATATTCAAAATAATATGACCAGAACTATTATATAACACTGAAGGTTTACACTCTGAACCAATGGTACGTTTTCAAGAAAATGCTAAACAGAAAACTTATTAACTAATGCTGCCACCATCCTGTCACCCTGTCTTCATACGACCATAAAACATACACAGCACTGTGACACGAACCAATGCTGAATTGAGAAGTATCTTTTCTTGTTGACTTGCTGACAATGATGTTAAAACATTCTGGTTCGAGAGTGTTAGGGAGGTTGAGTGGCCTTGGTGGCACACACGGGAGGTGACAGAAGGGAAACCAATTCTCACATAAGGATGTAAATATAATAAGAGTTGATTACCTTGAGGTTACCTTGAGGTGCTTCCGGGGCTTAACGTCCCCGCGGCCCGGTCGTCGACCAGGCCTCATTAAGTCATAATTATGATATTCACCACAGATAACTCCCAATACACTGGCAATGGGTAAGGAAGTTTTGACGGAAATATCTATATCAGAGACATATACATTATCTTAGGAACACTAATTTGTCCACGGTGGATTCACTATCTCTCTCCTGGCTGTGCAATGTCCTGTAACCCGCTCTTCTTCCTTTGAGGCACTCTCTCTTCAGTCATCTACCTACTGGCACTTTATACACCCCATTGCCACCCCCAGCATCAGAGAGGGGGGGGGGTTGCAAACCTCGTGTGAGAGTTGTGGGGTGGTCTGTTCCCAGCTGATTCAACATAGCCAGGAATGTTTAAACTAAAAATGTTTGCAAACCTAACCAATTAGTCTTTGCTTCAATGACTCTGCAAGAAGATCCGAGGTCACCTGGGCTGACCTCTCGAGGGGGCTTCCCGTTGGCTGTGAACTCCTGGCAAGTCATGGGTGAAGGTTCTCCGCGTGTTATAACTCTCTCTCCCTTAAATTAGGGCAACAATCAGGTGTATGTCAATTAAGCCTGATTTTGGCTTGTCCTAACTTGTCTACAATACCACGAACAAAATTTAAAACTAAAAATATGCCAGTGTCTTAATTATAAGAAACTAATCTAACTAAATCTAACATACAGAAGAATTGGTAGCAAAAATTACAGGTAATCTTGAGGTTATCTTGAGATGATTACGGGGATTTTTAGTGTCCCCGCGGCCCGGTCCTCGACCAGGCCTCCACCCCCAGGAAGCAGCCCGTGACAGCTGACTAACACCCAGGTACCTATTTTACTGCTAGGTAACAGGGGCATAGGGTGAAAGAAACTCTGCCCATTGTTTCTCGCCGGCGCCTGGGATCGAACCCAGGACCACAGGATCACAAGTCCAGCGTGCTGTCCGCTCGGCCGACCGGCTCCTGTCCGGTCGGCCGGTCGGTAAGAACACAGTCATAAATGATCTGCAACAAAGTACACTATTTGTGAAAATTCAAATCCCGACAGCACACACACTTGCCAGTCCAGCAAAACAACACAAACAAAAAAACAGACAAATATTTTAAAACTAACATGACAAATAAAAATAAAATATTACGACTCTAACAGTAAAATATAACTATAGAGAAAAGAGAATTCTTAGAGATTAAGAGAATTAGAAATTCTTAGAAAAGAGAATTCTTAAAGACTTATAGAGATTAAGAGAAATCAAAAGTTTAATTAAGAGTATAAACCTGAGTGGTACATGCCCCAAGTCTGCCAGCCTGAGTGGTACATGCCCACAGTCTGCCAGCCTGAGTGGTACATGCCCCAAGTCTGCCAGCCTGAGTGGTACATGCCCCAAGTCTGCCAGCCTGAGTGGTACATGCCCCAAGTCTGCCAGCCTGAGTGGTACATGCCCCAAGTCTGCCAGCCTGAGTGGTACATGCCCACAGTCTGCCAGCCTGAGTGGTACATGCCCAAAGTCTGCCAGCCTGAGTGGTACATGCCCCAAGTCTGCCAGCCTGAGTGGTACATGCCCACAGTCTGCCAGCCTGAGTGGTACATGCCCAAGTCTGCCAGCCTGAGTGGTACATGCCCCAAGTCTGCCAGCCTGAGTGGTACATGCCCACAGTCTGCCAGCCTGAGTGGTACATGCCCCAAGTCTGCCAGCCTGAGTGGTACATGCCCACAGTCTGCCAGCCTGAGTGGTACATGCCCCAAGTCTGCCAGCCTGAGTGGTACATGCCCCAAGTCTGCCAGCCTGAGTGGTACATGCCCCAAGTCTGCCAGCCTGAGTGGTACATGCCCCAAGTCTGCCAGCCTGAGTGGTACATGCCCACAGTCTGCCAGCCTGAGTGGTACATGCCCAAAGTCTGCCAGCCTGAGTGGTACATGCCCCAAGTCTGCCAGCCTGAGTGGTACATGCCCACAGTCTGCCAGCCTGAGTGGTACATGCCCAAGTCTGCCAGCCTGAGTGGTACATGCCCCAAGTCTGCCAGCCTGAGTGGTACATGCCCACAGTCTGCCAGCCTGAGTGGTACATGCCCCAAGTCTGCCAGCCTGAGTGGTACATGCCCACAGTCTGCCAGCCTGAGTGGTACATGCCCCAAGTCTGCCAGCCTGAGTGGTACATGCCCCAAGTCTGCCAGCCTGAGTGGTACATGCCCACAGTCTGCCAGCCTGAGTGGTACATGCCCCAAGTCTGCCAGCCTGAGTGGTACATGCCCACAGTCTGCCAGCCTGAGTGGTACATGCCCCAAGTCTGCCAGCCTGAGTGGTACATGCCCACAGTCTGCCAGCCTGAGTGGTACATGCCCCAAGTCTGCCAGCCTGAGTGGTACATGCCCCAAGTCTGCCAGCCTGAGTGGTACATGCCCCAAGTCTGCCAGCCTGAGTGGTACATGCCCACAGTCTGCCAGCCTGAGTGGGACATGCCCCAAGTCTGCCAGCCTGAGTGGTACATGCCCCAAGTCTGCCAGCCTGAGTGGTACATGCCCACAGTCTGCCAGCCTGAGTGGTACATGCCCACAGTCTGCCAGCCTGAGTGGTACATGCCCACAGTCTGCCAGC
This sequence comes from Procambarus clarkii, assembly GCF_040958095.1. NCBI lineage: Eukaryota > Metazoa > Arthropoda > Malacostraca > Decapoda > Cambaridae > Procambarus > Procambarus clarkii. The sequence continues at coordinate 9,676,993 of NC_091162.1, forward strand.
CTGAGTGGTACATGCCCCAAGTCTGCCAGGCCTACTTGCTTCAGCCTCGCTATAGTGCACAACCCAGACACAGACGTACTTATATACACCAACAACACACTTATACACTCTGTCGACACTTACAACTGACTTCAAAGGTGCTGGACACTAACATATGCAGCCACACTCAAGGCTTAACACTAACCTGCTCAGCCTTACCTATCAGTGGCAGCGGGGAGGTGAGATCTAGCCCCTGGAGCCCCGCCAACTAGCCTTGCTGTTCCCGTTGCGTTATAATTTAAATATTCTCTCTTTCAAATTCTTCGTGGAATGAGGCCATTATGTTGTGGCGGATTTCACAACTTCAAGGTTTTCCATGTGTTAACTACCCGTATGTAAGCGAGTAATTCATAACATTTCTTTAACTCATTCAATTTTCCATGAATTTTATGCGGCTGTCCTTGTCGACCTTGTCTAATCCCCCTCAGTATCATGTATGGTGAGATTATGTCTCCTCTTTTTCTTTCTTCTTCCAAGACTGTTTGATTCATTTCCCTTAACAACTCTTTGCTTAAGCACAAATCTTGTTGCTAACATCAGTATTTTGTTAATTTTGGTTATTTTATTGAAATTAACTAGGTGTAGATTTCATCCTGGGGCCGCATACTCCAGTTTGGACTAATATTGTTTTTATTTTGCCCCGAGGGGCAAGTTTATTGGGCAGCGCCACTCATCCTGTGAGTGGACACACCGCCATAGTGACAGTATTGGGCAGCGCCACTCATCCTGTGAGTAGACACACCGCCATAGTGACAGTATTGGGCAGCGCCACTCATCCTGTGAGTGGACACACCGCCATAGTGACAGTATTGGGCAGCGCCACTCATCCTGTGAGTGGACACACCGCCATAGTGACAGTATTGGGCAGCGCCACTCATCCTGTGAGTAGACACACCGCCATAGTGACAGTATTGGGCAGCGTCACTCATCCTGTGAGTGGACGCACCGCCATAGTGACAGTATTGGGCAGCGTCACTCATCTTGTGAGTGGACACACCGCCATAGTGACAGTATTGGGCAGCGCCACTCATCCTGTGAGTGGACACACCGCCATAGTGACAGTATTGGGCAGCGTCACTCATCCTGTGAGTGGACACACCGCCATAGTGACAGTATTGGGCAGCGTCACTCATCCTGTGAGTGGACACACCGCCATAGTGACAGTATTGGGCAGCGTCACTCATCTTGTGAGTGGACACACCGCCATAGTGACAGTATTGGGCAGCGCCACTCATCCTGTGAGTGGACACACCGCCATAGTGACAGTATTGGGCAGCGTCACTCATCTTGTGAGTGGACACACCGCCATAGTGACAGTATTGGGCAGCGTCACTCATCCTGTGAGTGGACACACCGCCATAGTGACAGTATTGGGCAGCGTCACTCATCTTGTGAGTGGACACACCGCCATAGTGACAGTATTGGGCAGCGCCACTCATCCTGTGAGTGGACACACCGTCATAGTGACAGTATTGGGCAGCGTCACTCATCCTGTGAGTGGACACACCGCCATAGTGACAGTATTGGGCAGCGTCACTCATCCTGTGAGTGGACACACCGTCATAGTGACAGTATTGGGCAGCGTCACTCATCCTGTGAGTGAACACACCGCCATAGTGACAGTATTGGGCAGCGTCACTCATCCTGTGAGTGGACACACCGCCATAGTGACAGTATTGGGCAGCGTCACTCATCCTGTGAGTGAACACACCGCCATAGTGACAGTATTGGGCAGCGTCACTCATCCTGTGAGTGAACACACCGCCATAGTGACAGTATTGGGCAGCGTCACTCATCCTGTGAGTGGACACACCGCCATAGTGACAGTATTGGGCAGCGTCACTCATCCTGTGAGTGAACACACCGCCATAGTGACAGTATTGGGCAGCGCCACTCATCCTGTGAGTGGACACACCGCCATAGTGACAGTATTGGGCAGCGTCACTCATCCTGTGAGTGAACACACCGCCATAGTGACAGTATTGGGCAGCGCCACTCATCCTGTGAGTGGACACACCGCCATAGTGACAGTATTGGGCAGCGTCACTCATCTTGTGAGTGAACACACCGCCATAGTGACAGTATTGGGCAGCGCCACTCATCCTGTGAGTGGACACACTGCCATAGCAGCATGTACAACACTCCCCAATAGGAAGAAAACCCGCTGGGTTGTTCATCCTGTCACTTGTACCCAGACACAGCTGGGACTTGCTTAACTGTCTCAAGTGAACAGCTCCTCAAACAAGAAGATTAACATCTATCAACCCTTAAAAGCTTACGTTATCTTGCGGGTGCAAAATGGGGAAATCTTTTAAGAACAGTATCAATATTTGACAAATAGTGTTTTCCTAAATCAAACAATGTGGGGTTTATTATTCTACACATATTCCTAATGTCTCTCAGGTGTTCACATTCACGTAGATAGTGGTCAAGGCGGTGTCCATCACTCTCACCACAGATTCTGCAACTTCGCTGATCAACTGTTGTTTCCATTCCGTATCTCCATGGATATTTGTATCCAAGACGGATTCTCGCTATTACTGATTCTCTTCCTCGTCGTCCTCCTCTTCGGCCATAATGACTGGGATTGCCAGCTGCAACCATGTTGTACCATCGTACAGATTCACTGGTTTGTGCTTCTATCCTCCTTTCCTCAGTTACCTTGTCACGGTGATGTTGGCTGACAATACCTCTAATTTGTAGTTGAGTCTTGGGTATGAAGTATTCAATATGGTCTCCTTCAGCGCCTTCAGCAGCCAGCACATCTGCTCGTTCATTTCCACATATTCCAACATGGGAGAGGATCCCCAACATGGGAGGGGATCCCCAACATGGGAGGGGATCCACAGAAACTTGATGACTCTTCCCTGATTGGTAAGTACTCTCACAGCTCTCTTAATTTCAGCGACTATTGCAAGATTTCCTGCCCGATTTTTACTTAGGCTTTGCAGTGCTGCTTTTGAATCGGTGCAAATCACTGCACCATTAGTGTTCCGTTCAAGAAACCTTAACGCCATAACAATGGCAGTTAGCTCTGCTTGCGTTGAAGAGGCATAGTTCTCAATACGCGCTTTTTCTTCATTTCTGCGTTGGAAAGTATTATCCTTGATTACCGTGTATGCTGCACCAGCCCTGCCATTGATAGGATTAGATGACCCGTCAGTGTAGATGTGATCTAGTTCATCTCCGGCTTCTTTATAAATTTCCTCGAGATACTTGTGCCTCATTTATTGTGGTAACATGTTGGATTTTTTCGTTGCCATTTCATTGATGATGATCCTGCATGAGTCATCCTCCCAGGGAGGTAACCTCTCTACAGGCAGGAGCTCACGGGCTTGCTCAAGCAGGTGAAGCTCTTCCAGGTAGCAGACTGATCTGTGATGCCATTTTTTGCTTCTCCTGTTTCCCCCTGAATGTAGTACAGAGCTCAGTTTTTTCTTAGCAATATCATTGTAATGGGGATCTCTGGCTATCCTAATTGCAAGCTTAGCATTCAACTCCTTAATTTCTTTTAGCACTTGGGAGAGACAACTGCTCTCGTAGATTGGACGTTTTGGACAAGTTATAGCAAGTTGAGCGATAACTTGATCCAACAGGTGTACTTCTCGGGGAGTAGAACTCGTGGAACCCTCTCCAGGTATGTTCCAGGTATTTTATACTTTCTGCAGTTTTTCATTCCTCGTCAGTTGTGCGTCGTCAGGGAACATTGACACGTACTAACACTCACCTAGATCATCAATAATCTAACTAGATCATTTACATTAATTAGGTCACAAGTTGTAGTAGGGACTTAACTTGTGTGAATGGTGGTGGTCCCAAGATCACACCTTGGGGACCCCCCAACTTGTTACACTCCTCCAGCTCGAAACCTTTTGAGTGTGGCACTTTGTACCTGTCCCTCAGGTAGCCCCCTTTCCCATTTCTTCCCATCCTACTTGTCCACTTTGTACAAAATCACCACACACACACACACACACACACACACACACACACACACACACACACACACACACACACACACACACACACACACACACACACACACACACACACACACACACATTCCCCCCTAACTAATAAACCCTCTCTTCCACTCCCAGCACCCATGCTCCATTCTCCTCTCAGCCCTCTGCCCTCAATATCCCTTTCCCCCCCAACCTCTCAACCTCTATCTGACTCTTAGTCTCACTCTATTTCTCAACCCCCCTATGCTATTCAGACCCCTAACTTTCAGACCCATTATGCCCTTCCTACCCCACTAAATGCCCAGACCCCATTCACCTACCAGGCACTCCCAGGCACCCCCCTAGCACCCCCCTATTCACCCCCACAGCCCCCACTCCCCCCAGACACCCCCCAGTTCTCCCCAGACCCCCGGTGAAAAGGGGAACTCTGACACCCAAGTTTCCAAGAAGAGTCTCAAGGTTTGGTACACCAATGCTGATGGGGTAGCCAATAAAACAGAAGAGATAAAAGAAAGAGTTAGTGAGGCAGACCCAGACATAGTGGCAATAGTGGAAACTAAAATAAATGGCATGATCTCGGATGCAATCTTTCCAGAGGGGTACCAGGTGATAAGAAAAGAAAGGACACAGAGACAGGGAGGAGGAGTGGCACTCCTAATAAAGCGGAAATGGAAGTTTGATGAGCTGGAAAATCCGGG
>NC_091162.1:9686694-9740281 GCF_040958095.1 Procambarus clarkii
TGTGTCAAAGGCTTTCTGACAATCCAAGAAAATGCAGTCCGCCTAGCATCATGAAGTCCCTTCTCTCCAGATGTGTTACCAGGTTTTTTCTCACGATCTTCTCCATCACCTTGCATGGTATACAAGTTAAGGACACTGGCCTGTAGTTCAGTGCCTCTTGCCTGTCGCCCTTTTTGTATATTGGGACCACATTCGCCGTCTTCCATATTTCTGGTAGGTCTCCCGTGTGTGTGTGTGTGTGTGTGTGTGTGTGTGTGTGTGTGTGTGTGTGTGTGTGTGTGTGTGTGTGTGTGTGTGTGTGTGTGTGTGTGTGTGTGTGTGTGTGTGTGTGTGTGTGTGTGTGTGTGTGTGTGTGTGTGTGTGTGTGTGTGTGTGTGTGTGTGTGTGTGTGTGTGTGTGTGTGTGTGTGTGTGTGTGTGTGTGTGTGTGTGTGTGTGTGTGTGTGTGTGTGTGTGTGTGTGTGTGTGTGTGTGTGTGTGTGTGTGTGTGTGTGTGTGTGTGTGTGTGTGTGTGTGTGTGTGTGTGTGTGTGTGTGTGTGTGTGTGTGTGTGTGTGTGTGTGTGTGTGTGTGTGTGTGTGTGTGTGTGTGTGTGTGTGTGTGTGTGTGTGTGTGTGTGTGTGTGTGTGTGTGTGTGTGTGTGTGTGTGTGTGTGTGTGTGTGTGTGTGTGTGTGTGTGTGTGTGTGTGTGTGTGTGTGTGTGTGTGTGTGTGTGTGTGTGTGTGTGTGTGTGTGTGTGTGTGTGTGTGTGTGTGTGTGTGTGTGGTGTGTGTGTGTGGGGAGGGGGCATCAAGGACACGCCTCACGCTCAAGGATGAGATCAAGACCGCCCTTGAGGCCCACCACCAAGGCTTAACACACTGCAGGTTCACTGGTGGTACTTCAAATATGGTGATAAGCAAACACGTGGTCTTCACACATGGTTCACTAGACTCGGGGTATACCTCTGGACTCATGGTATACCTCTGGACTCGGTGTATACCTCTGGACTCGTGGTATACCTCTGGACTCGTGGTATACCTCTGGACTCATGGTAAACCTCTGGACTCGTGGTAAACCTCTGGACTCGTGGTATACCTCTGGACTCGTGGTACACCTCTGGACTCGTGGTACACCTCTGGACTCGTGGTATACCTCTGGACTCGTGGTATACCTCTGGACTCGTGGTACACCTCTGGACTCGTGGTATACCTCTGGACTCATGGTATACCTCTGGACTCATGGTATACATATGGACTCGTGGTATACCTCTGGACTCGTGGTATACCTCTGGACTCGTGGTATACCTCTGGACTCATGGTAAACCTCTGGACTCGTGGTATACCTCTGGACTCGTGGTATACCTCTGGACTCGTGGTACACCTCTGGACTCGTGGTATACCTCTGGACTCGTGGTATACCTCTGGACTCGTGGTATACCTCTGGACTCGTGGTATACCTCTGAACTCGTGGTATACCTCTGGACTCGTGGTATACCTCTGGACTCTTGGTATACCTCTGGACTCGTGGTACACCTCTGGACTCGTGGTATACCTCTGGACTCATGGTATACCTCTGAACTCGTGGTATACATCTGGACTCGTGGTATACCTCTGGACTCGTGGTATACCTCTGGACTCGTGGTATACCTCTGGACTCATGGTAAACCTCTGGACTCGTGGTATACCTCTGGACTCGTGGTATACCTCTGGACTCATGGTAAACCTCTGGACTCGTGGTATACCTCTGGACTCGTGGTATACCTCTGGACTCGTGGTACACCTCTGGACTCGTGGTATACCTCTGGACTCGTGGTATACCTCTGGACTCGTGGTATACCTCTGGACTCGTGGTATACCTCTGAACTCGTGGTATACCTCTGGACTCGTGGTATACCTCTGGACTCTTGGTATACCTCTGGACTCGTGGTACACCTCTGGACTCGTGGTATACCTCTGGACTCATGGTATACCTCTGAACTCGTGGTATACATCTGGACTCGTGGTATACCTCTGGACTCGTGGTATACCTCTGGACTCGTGGTATACCTCTGGACTCATGGTAAACCTCTGGACTCGTGGTATACCTCTGGACTCGTGGTATACCTCTGAACTCGTGGTACACCTCTGGACTCGTGGTATACCTCTGGACTCGTGGTATACCTCTGGACTCGTGGTATACCTCTGGACTCGTGGTATACCTCTGAACTCGTGGTATACCTCTGGACTCGTGGTATACCTCTGGACTCGTGGTATACCTCTGGACTCGTGGTACACCTCTGGACTCGTGGTATACCTCTGGACTCGTTGTATACCTCTGGACTCGTGGTACACCTCTGGACTCGTGGTATACCTCTGGACTCGTGGTATACCTCTGGACTCGTGGTATACCTCTGGACTCTTGGTATACCTCTGGACTCGTGGTATACCTCTGGACTCGTGGTATACCTCTGGACTTATGGTATACCTCTGGACTCGTGGTATACCTCTGAACTCGTGGTATACCTCTGGACTTATGGTATACCTCTGGACTCGTGGTATACCTCTGAACTCGTGGTACACCTCTGGACTCGTGGTATACCTCTGGACTCGTGGTATACCTCTGGACTCGTGGTATACCTCTGGACTCGTGGTATATCTCTGGACTTGTGGTATACCTCTGGACTCGTGGTATACCTCTGGACTCGTGGTATACCTCTGGACTTATGGTATACCTCTGGACTCGTGGTATACCTCTGGACTTATGGTATACCTCTGGACTCGTGGAATACCTCTGGACTTATGGTATACCTCTGGACTCGTGGTATACCTCTGGACTTATGGTATACCTCTGGACTCGTGGTATACCTCTGGACTTATAGTATACCTCTGGACTTATGGTATACCTCTGGACTCGTGGTATACCTCTGGACTTATGGTATACCTCTGGACTCGTGGTATACCTCTGGACTCGTGGTATACCTCTGGACTCGTGGTATACCTCTGGACTTATGGTATACCTCTGGACTCGTGGTATACCTCTGGACTTATGGTATACCTCTGGACTCGTGGTATACCTCTGGACATATGGTATACCTCTGGACTCGTGGTATTCCTCTGGACTTATGGTATACCTCTGGACTCGTGGTATACCTCTGGACATATGGTATACCTCTGGACTCGTAGTATACCTCTGGACTTATGGTATACCTCTGGACTCGTGGTATACCTCTGGACATATGGTATACCTCTGGACTTATGGTATACCTCTGGACTTATGGTATACCTCTGGACTTATGGTATACCTCTGGACTCGTGGTATACCTCTCGACTTATGGTATACCTCTGGACTCATGGTATACCTCTGGACTTATGGTATACCTCTGGACTTATGGTATACCTCTGGACTCATGGTATACCTCTGGACTTATGGTATACCTCTGGACTCATGGTATACCTCTGGACTCGTGGTATACCTCTGGACTCATGGTATACCTCTGGACTTATGGTATACCTCTGGACCCATGGTATACCTCTGGACTCGTGGTATACCTCTGGACTTATGGTATACCTCTGGACTCATGGTATACCTCTGGACTCATGGTATACCTCTGGACTCATGGTATACCTCTGGACTCGTGGTATACCTCTGGACTCATGGTATACCTCTGGACTCATGGTATACCTCTGGACTTATGGTATACCTCTGGACTCATGGTATACCTCTGGACTCGTGGTATACCTCTGGACTCGTGGTATACCTCTGGACTCGTGGTATACCTCTGGACTCGTGGTATACCTCTGGACTCATGGTATACCTCTGGACTCGTGGTATACCTCTGGACTCGTGGTATACCTCTGGACTCGTGGTATACCTCTGAACTCGTGGTATACCTCTGGACTCGTGGTATACCTCTGGACTCTTGGTATACCTCTGGACTCGTGGTACACCTCTGGACTCGTGGTATACCTCTGGACTCATGGTATACCTCTGAACTCGTGGTATACATCTGGACTCGTGGTATACCTCTGGACTCGTGGTATACCTCTGGACTCGTGGTATACCTCTGGACTCATGGTAAACCTCTGGACTCGTGGTATACCTCTGGACTCGTGGTATACCTCTGGACTCATGGTAAACCTCTGGACTCGTGGTATACCTCTGGACTCGTGGTATACCTCTGGACTCGTGGTACACCTCTGGACTCGTGGTATACCTCTGGACTCGTGGTATACCTCTGGACTCGTGGTATACCTCTGGACTCGTGGTATACCTCTGAACTCGTGGTATACCTCTGGACTCGTGGTATACCTCTGGACTCTTGGTATACCTCTGGACTCGTGGTACACCTCTGGACTCGTGGTATACCTCTGGACTCATGGTATACCTCTGAACTCGTGGTATACATCTGGACTCGTGGTATACCTCTGGACTCGTGGTATACCTCTGGACTCGTGGTATACCTCTGGACTCATGGTAAACCTCTGGACTCGTGGTATACCTCTGGACTCGTGGTATACCTCTGAACTCGTGGTACACCTCTGGACTCGTGGTATACCTCTGGACTCGTGGTATACCTCTGGACTCGTGGTATACCTCTGGACTCGTGGTATACCTCTGAACTCGTGGTATACCTCTGGACTCGTGGTATACCTCTGGACTCGTGGTATACCTCTGGACTCGTGGTACACCTCTGGACTCGTGGTATACCTCTGGACTCGTTGTATACCTCTGGACTCGTGGTACACCTCTGGACTCGTGGTATACCTCTGGACTCGTGGTATACCTCTGGACTCGTGGTATACCTCTGGACTCTTGGTATACCTCTGGACTCGTGGTATACCTCTGGACTCGTGGTATACCTCTGGACTTATGGTATACCTCTGGACTCGTGGTATACCTCTGAACTCGTGGTATACCTCTGGACTTATGGTATACCTCTGGACTCGTGGTATACCTCTGAACTCGTGGTACACCTCTGGACTCGTGGTATACCTCTGGACTCGTGGTATACCTCTGGACTCGTGGTATACCTCTGGACTCGTGGTATATCTCTGGACTTGTGGTATACCTCTGGACTCGTGGTATACCTCTGGACTCGTGGTATACCTCTGGACTTATGGTATACCTCTGGACTCGTGGTATACCTCTGGACTTATGGTATACCTCTGGACTCGTGGAATACCTCTGGACTTATGGTATACCTCTGGACTCGTGGTATACCTCTGGACTTATGGTATACCTCTGGACTCGTGGTATACCTCTGGACTTATAGTATACCTCTGGACTTATGGTATACCTCTGGACTCGTGGTATACCTCTGGACTTATGGTATACCTCTGGACTCGTGGTATACCTCTGGACTCGTGGTATACCTCTGGACTCGTGGTATACCTCTGGACTTATGGTATACCTCTGGACTCGTGGTATACCTCTGGACTTATGGTATACCTCTGGACTCGTGGTATACCTCTGGACATATGGTATACCTCTGGACTCGTGGTATTCCTCTGGACTTATGGTATACCTCTGGACTCGTGGTATACCTCTGGACATATGGTATACCTCTGGACTCGTAGTATACCTCTGGACTTATGGTATACCTCTGGACTCGTGGTATACCTCTGGACATATGGTATACCTCTGGACTTATGGTATACCTCTGGACTTATGGTATACCTCTGGACTTATGGTATACCTCTGGACTCGTGGTATACCTCTCGACTTATGGTATACCTCTGGACTCATGGTATACCTCTGGACTTATGGTATACCTCTGGACTTATGGTATACCTCTGGACTCATGGTATACCTCTGGACTTATGGTATACCTCTGGACTCATGGTATACCTCTGGACTCGTGGTATACCTCTGGACTCATGGTATACCTCTGGACTTATGGTATACCTCTGGACCCATGGTATACCTCTGGACTCGTGGTATACCTCTGGACTTATGGTATACCTCTGGACTCATGGTATACCTCTGGACTCATGGTATACCTCTGGACTCATGGTATACCTCTGGACTCGTGGTATACCTCTGGACTCATGGTATACCTCTGGACTCATGGTATACCTCTGGACTTATGGTATACCTCTGGACTCATGGTATACCTCTGGACTCGTGGTATACCTCTGGACTCGTGGTATACCTCTGGACTCGTGGTATACCTCTGGACTCGTGGTATACCTCTGGACTCATGGTATACCTCTGGACTCGTGGTATACCTCTGGACTCGTGGTATACCTCTGGACTCGTGGTATACCTCTGGACTCGTGGTATACCTCTGGACTCATTAGTAGGTCTGAAAAGATCGCTGGATGTCAAGAGTCAGATTTTGATTGATGCCTCCGACGGCTGCTAGTTTATTGTGCACCCCATACTCACCCTGTGAGCGGTAGTTTATTGTGCACCCCATACTCACCCTGTGAGCGGTAGTTTATTGTGCACCCCATACTCATCCTGTGAGCGGTAGTTTATTGTGCACCCCATACTCATCCTGTGAGCGGTAGTTTATTGTGCACCCCATACTCATCCTGTGAGCGGTAGTTTATTGTGCACCCCATACTCACCCTGTGAGCGGTAGTTTATTGTGCACCCCATACTCACCCTGTGAGCGGTAGTTTATTGTGCACCCCATACTCATCCTGTGAGCGGTAGTTTATTGTGCACCCCATACTCATCCTGTGAGCGGTAGTTTATTGTGCACCCCATACTCATCCTGTGAGCGCTAGTTTATTGTGCACCCCATACTCCTCCTGTGAGCGGTAGTTTATTGTGCACCCCATACTCATCCTGTGAGCGGTAGTTTATTGTGCACCCCATACTCCTCCTGTGAGCGGTAGTTTATTGTGCACCCCATACTCCTCCTGTGAGCGGTAGTTTATTGTGCACCCCATACTCCTCCTGTGAGCGGTAGTTTATTGTGCACCCCATACTCATCCTGTGAGCGGTAGTTTATTGTGCACCCCATACTCATCCTGTGAGCGGTAGTTTATTGTGCACCCCATACTCACCCTGTGAGAGGTAGTTTATTGTGCACCCCATACTCCTCCTGTGAGCGGTAGTTTATTGTGCACCCCATACTCATCCTGTGAGCGGTAGTTTATTGTGCACCCCATACTCCTCCTGTGAGCGGTAGTTTATTGTGCACCCCATACTCTTCCTGTGAGCGGTAGTTTATTGTGCACCCCATACTCCTCCTGTGAGCGGTAGTTTATTGTGCACCCCATACTCCTCCTGTGAGCGGTAGTTTATTGTGCACCCCATACTCATCCTGTGAGCGGTAGTTTATTGTGCACCCCATACTCACCCTGTGAGCGGTAGTTTATTGTGCACCCCATACTCACCCTGTGAGCGGTAGTTTATTGTGCACCCCATACTCCTCCTGTGAGCGCTAGTTTATTGTGCACCCCATACTCCTCCTGTGAGCGGTAGTTTATTGTGCACCCCATACTCCTCCTGTGAGCGGTAGTTTATTGTGCACCCCATACTCCTCCTGTGAGCGGTAGTTTATTGTGCACCCCATACTCCTCCTGTGAGCGGTAGTTTATTGTGCACCCCATACTCATCCTGTGAGCGCTAGTTTATTGTGCACCCCATACTCATCCTGTGAGCGCTAGTTTATTGTGCACCCCATACTCACCCTGTGAGCGGTAGTTTATTGTGCACCCCATACTCATCCTGTGAGCGCTAGTTTATTGTGCACCCCATACTCACCCTGTGAGCGGTAGTTTATTGTGCACCCCATACTCATCCTGTGAGCGCTAGTTTATTGTGCACCCCATACTCACCCTGTGAGCGGTAGTTTATTGTGCACCCCATACTCATCCTGTGAGCGGTAGTTTATTGTGCACCCCATACTCACCCTGTGAGCGGTAGTTTATTGTGCACCCCATACTCATCCTGTGAGCGCTAGTTTATTGTGCACCCCATACTCACCCTGTGAGCGGTAGTTTATTGTGCACCCCATACTCCTCCTGTGAGCGGTAGTTTATTGTGCACCCCATACTCATCCTGTGAGCGGTAGTTTATTGTGCACCCCATACTCACCCTGTGAGCGGTAGTTTATTGTGCACCCCATACTCATCCTGTGAGCGCTAGTTTATTGTGCACCCCATACTCACCCTGTGAGCGGTAGTTTATTGTGCACCCCATACTCATCCTGTGAGCGGTAGTTTATTGTGCACCCCATACTCCTCCTGTGAGCGGTAGTTTATTGTGCACCCCATACTCATCCTGTGAGCGGTAGTTTATTGTGCACCCCATACTCATCCTGTGAGCGGTAGTTTATTGTGCACCCCATACTCATCCTGTGAGCGGTAGCGCAAAAGCATTACAGAGGGCACAAAAGGTCTTTATCAGACCTCATCTTAGATTATTACATAAACAATTTCTTCAATCCTTCACACCTTATAGTTACAATGTCAGCTAGTTACAGAGAAAGTGCTATTACAAGAGCTACATATTTACAGTTAGTCATCATACATTAATGGTAGGTCTTGTCGTTAATACATAATAGTTTGGCCAATGGGGATATCACAGAGTCATAGAGGAGCTTCTGTTTATTATTAGTCCTCACAATACACTACTTGTTTCTGAATCTCATATGTCGTTCATCTACTGGAAGCAAAATGTGGGTACAGTGCAAGGATTTCAGGTAATTTATCCATGGTAATAAGATAGGTTGCTATATCATACAGAGTGAGCTTAGATTTATCTCTAAAAGGCTCAATTTTACAACAATCCAAGATATAGTGTTCGAGTGTGTGTCCCTGCCTATGTCCACACACTTTACACTTTACTTCATCTAGATCCCTATACAAGCCGAACTGCCAGAGATACTTGTAGCCAAGTCTTATACGAGCTGTGACAACATCTGTTAGTCTACTGACTTTGTTACTTGCCCCATACACATGTTTTACTTCACACATTTCATTGTGATGAACAATGGACCTGCTAGTTCCAGTTTGCACTGTTCTACTTTCTTCAAATCCATCCAGGAGTTCTCGTCTAATGACACTTTTAAGGGACCTATTTGATAACTCAAGATTCCGTTCAATACTGTCTTTATTTACTGCAGCCTTAGCAAGGGCGTCAACTTTGTCATGTTCCTGCATGCCAATGTGAGAAGGAATCCACAACATTTTTATATTTACCCTCTTGCTAAGTATTCTTATATATCTACGTCTAGCTTCCAAGACAAGCACGTTATTACTTGATTGCAAACTGTTTATTGCTCGTTGGTGATAATAATCCTTTATCTATATCTATTACAGAGATTGATCTATCTATCTTAGGGTAAGCTTAAGCCAACTTTGCAGGGTGACTGGTGAGGGGTTAGGGAGGGACACCGACCCCTGAGTGATGAATGGGGCTAATTCCTTGAAATGTTATTATTTAGAGCCTCCATGGTGCGGCCCCTGCAGGACAAACCCCGGGCACCACCGGGTACCCGAGGGTGTAGTGTCTTGAGGTGATATCCCAGACACTGTGTCTTGGCTATCACGTCAAGATAGCCGAGCACCCGGAACATTGCGCCTTTGTCCCATTATTCACATTCAGTTTATTATTACTCATTGTCTTGAGGCAGATGTTCTTGTCAGATGTTTTTTTTCTAATTTAATTCTGTGTGTTCAATAAATTGGCTGAGTTTCGACCTGAAACTTTTCCTTGACGAACGATTAATAAGACGTTTATATGTAACCAGTTCTGATACTACCACCAGCACCATACCTGTCTCTCATGTCTCTAGCTTGTCTTGTCATGTCCCTCCCCCTTTGTCCCCCCTCTCTGTCCCCCCCCCCTCTCTGTCCCCCCACTCCCTGTCATCGCTTCCCTCTCCCCCAGCCCCCTCCCCCAGCCCCCTCCCCCCCTTCCTCTCCCTCTCCTCGCTCCTTCCTCTATGAAATTATCAATGTGTCTCGGGCATTAGCAGTCGGGAATATATTTCACCAAGCTTCACCTCCGCCTCCTGGCTTAATCCGGCGCGAATTGCGATCTTTTTCACAGGCGTGACTGAATCCAATCGGCTTAGGCAAGGCCGTGTGTGTGTGTGTGTGTGTGTGTGTATGTGTGTGTGTGTGTGTGCGTGTGCGTGTGCGTGTGCGTGTGCGTGTGTGTGTGTGTGTGTGTGTGTGTGTGTGTGTGTGTGTGTGTGTGTGTGTGTGTGTGTGTGTGTGTGTGTGTGTGTGTGTGTACTCACCTAGTTGTACTCACCTAGTTGTGTTTGCGGGGGTTGAGCTCTGGCTCTTTGGTCCCGCCTCTCAACCGTCAATCAACAGGTGTACAGATTCCTGAGCCTATCGGGCTCTGTCATATCTACACTTGAAACTGTGTATGGAGTCAGCCTCCACCACATCACCCCCTAATGCATTCCATTTGTCAACCACTCTGACACTAAAAAAGTTCTTTCTAATATCTCTGTGGCTCATTTGGGCACTCAGTTTCCACCTGTGTCCCCTTGTGCGTGTTCCCCTTGTGTTAAATAGACTGTCTTTATCTACCCTATCAATCCCCTTCAGAATCTTGAATGTGGTGATCATGTCCCCCCTAACTCTTCTGTCTTCCAGCGAAGTGAGGTTTAATTCCCGTAGTCTCTCCTCGTAGCTCATACCTCTCAGCTCGGGTACTAGTCTGGTGGCAAACCTTTGAACCTTTTCCAGAACCTTGTGTGTGTGCGTGTGTGTGTGTGTGCGTACTCACCTAGTTGTACTCACCTAGTTGTGTTTGCGGGGGTTGAGCTCTGGCTCTTTGGTCCCGACTCTTAACCGTCAATCAACTGGTGTACAGGTTCCTGAGCCTATTGGGCTCTATCATATCTACACTTGAAACTGTGTATGGAGTCAGCCTCCACCACATCACTTCCTAATGCATTCCATTTGTCAACCACTCTGACACTAAAAAAGTTCTTTCTAATATCTCTGTGGCTCATTTGGGCACTCAGTTTCCACCTGTGCCCCTAGTGCGTGTGCCCCTTGTGTTAAACAGCCTGTCTTTATCTACCCTGTCAATTCTTCTGAGAATCTTGTACGTGGTGATCATGTCCCCCCTAACTCTTCTGTCTTCCAGCGACGTCAGGATTATTTCCCGTAGTCTCTCCTCGTAGCTCATACCTCTCAGCTCGGGTACTAGTCTGGTAGCAAGCCTTTGAACCTTTTCCAGTTTAGTCTTATCCTTGACTAAATATGGACTCCATTCTGGGGCTGCATACTTCAGGTCTGGTCTGAAATAGGTGGTATACAAAGTTCTGAATGATTCCTTACACAAGAGTCTAAATGCCGTTGTTATGTTAACCAACCTGGCATATGCCGCTGATGTTATCCTCTTGATATGGGCTTCAGGGGACAGGTCTGGCGTTATATTAACTCCCCAGATCTTTCTCTCTCTCTGACTCTTGAAGAATTTTATCTCCCAAATGATACCTTGTAACTGGCCTCCTGCTCCCTACACCTATCTTCATTACAATACATTTGCTTGGGTTAAACTCTAACAACCATTTGTTCGACCATTCCTTCAGCTTGTCTAGGTCTTCTTGAAGCCTCAAGCAGTCCTTCTCTGTCTTAATCCTTCTTATAATTTTGGCATCGTCTGCAAGCATTGAGACGAATGAGTCTATACCCTCCAGGAGATCGTTTACAAATATCAGAAACAGGATAGGACCGAGTACAGAGCCCTGTGGGACTCTACTGGTGACTTCACGCCAATCTGAGGTCTCACCCCTCACCGTAACTCTTTCCTTCCTATTGCTTAGGTATTCCCTTATCCACTGGAGCACTTTACCAGTTACTCCTGCCTGTCTCTCCAGCTTATGTACCAGCCTCTTATGGGGTACTGTGTCAAAGGCTTTCCGACAGTCCAAAAAA
Organism: Procambarus clarkii; assembly: GCF_040958095.1. Taxonomy (NCBI): domain Eukaryota; kingdom Metazoa; phylum Arthropoda; class Malacostraca; order Decapoda; family Cambaridae; genus Procambarus; species Procambarus clarkii. The sequence goes on from NC_091162.1 coordinate 9,698,518, forward strand.
ATTCAGTCCGCCCAACCTTCTCTTTCTTGCTTAATCTTTGTCACCTGGTCGTAGAATTCTAGTCAGGCAAGATTTACCCTCCCTGAACCCATGTTGGCGATTTGTCACGAAGTCCCTTCTCTCCAGATGTGTTACTAGGTATTTTCTCATGATCTTCTCCATCACCTTGCATGGTATACAAGTTAAGGACACTGGCCTGTAGTTCAGTGCCTCTTGCCTGTCGCCCTTTTTGTATATTGGGACCACATTAGCAGTCTTCCGTATTTCTGGTAGGTCTCCCGTCTCCAGTGACCTACTATACACTATCGAGAGTGGCAAGCAGAGTGCCTCTGCACACTCTTTCAGTATCCATGGTGAGATCCCGTCTGGACCAGCAGCCTTTCTCACATCCAGATCCAACAGGTGTCTCTTGACCTCCTCTGTCGTAATTTCGAACCCTTCCAAGGCCGCCTGGTTTACTGCCCCCCTCTTCTAGCACAGTGACCTCACCTTGTTCTGTTGTGAAGACCTCCTGGGACCTCTTGTTGAGTTCTTCACACACCTCTCTTGTTCTTCTCTGTATACCTTTCTTCGCCTGTTCTAAGTTTCATTACCTGTTCTTTCACTGTTGTTTTCCTCCTGATGTGACTTTGGAGTAGCTTTGGTTCGGTCTTGACTTTGCTGGCTATATCATTTTCATAGTTTTTCTCTGCTTCTCTTCTCACCCTGACATACTCATTCCTGGTTCTCTGGTATCTCTCTCTACTTTTTGGTGTTCTGTTATTCCGGAAGTTCCTCCACGCCCTTTTGTTCAGTTCCTTTGCTTCCATACATGCCCTATTATACCATGGATTCTTCTTTTGCTTCTCGAATTTTCCCTTTTGGACCGGGATGAACCTGTTTACTGCCTCCTGACACTTTTGAGTGACATAGTCCATCATATCTTGTACGGACTTAGCTCTGAGGTCTGTGTCCCAAGGTATATCCTTTAGGAAACTTCTCATCTCCTCATAGTTTCCCTTTCGGTATGCCAGCCTTTTGTTTCATAGTTCATTTTTGGGGGAGATAATTCCTAGCTCTCCCAAGTACTCAAAGTTCAATACACTGTGATCACTCATGCCCAAGGGTGCTTCCATCTTAACCTCCCTCAAGGAAGCCAGCTGAGCGTGAAACAGCAGGTTACAGAGGTCCGTCAGCTGAGCTCTGTCCCTACCATCTCTTGTGGGACAGTACTGAGTGGAGATCCTGGGACTCTCTTGCCTGTGGTACAATCCTGGGAACCTGCAACAATGCTCCCTTCTCTCTCCTCGGAACTTGAGCTATTTTACCTCCTTATGTTCTAGTACTCTGTGGCTCTTATATATGTAGATACTGAGCTCCAGCTCTTGGACCCTGCCTCTTAGCTATTGGCTAGAGCAATGGCCTTTGACTCTCTGGGATGGGTGAAGGACTGCTTACTGGGTGGGAAACGGAGGTTGATGGTGAGTGGAAAAATTGTGGTGCCAAGCGATCACAGATAGAGTACATAAGAGACTGGTACATGTTGTGACCCTGGCCCCAGTGTTGCAGAAGTTGTGACCCCTGGCCCCAGTGTTGTGACCCCTGGCCCCAGTGTTGCAAGTGTTGTGACCCCTGGCCCCAGTGTTGTGACCCCTGGCCCCAGTGTTGCAAGTGTTGTGACCCCTGGCCCCAGTGTTGTGACCCCTGGCCCCAGTGTTGCAAGTGTTGTGACCCCTGGCCCCAGTGTTGTGACCCCTGGCCCCAGTGTTGCAAGTGTTGTGACCCCTGGCCCCAGTGTTGTGACCCCTGGCCCCAGTGTTGCAAGTGTTGTGACCCCTGGCCCCAGTGTTGTGACCCCTGGCCCCAGTGTTGCAAGTGTTGTGACCCCTGGCCCTAGTGTTGTGACCCCTGGCCCCAGTGTTGTGACCCCTGGCCCTAGTGTTGCAGATGTTCTGACCCCTGGCCCCAGTGTTGTGACCCCTGGCCCCAGTGTTGCAGGTGTTGTGACCCCTGGCCCCAGTGTTGCAGATGTTGTGACCCCTGGCCCTAGTGTTGCAGATGTTGTGACCCCTGGCCCCAGTGTTGTGACCCCTGGCCCCAGTGTTGCAGATGTTGTGACCCCTGGCCCCAGTGTTGTGACCCCTGGCCCCAGTGTTGTGACCCCTGGCCCCAGTGTTGTGACCCCTGGCCCCAGTGTTGCAGGTGTTGTGACCCCTCGCCCCAGTGTTGCAGGTGTTGTGACCCCTGGCCCCAGTGTTGCAGGTGTTGTGACCCTGGCCCCAGTGTTGTGACCCCTGGCCCCAGTGTTGCAGGTGTTGTGACCCCTCGCCCCAGTGTTACAGGTGTTGTGACCCCTGGCCCCAGTGTTGCAGGTGTTGTGACCCCTGGCCCCAGTGTTGCAGGTGTTGTGACCCCTGGCCCCAGTGTTGTGAACCCTGGCCCCAGTGTTGCAGGTGTTGTGACCCCTGGCCCCAGTGTTGTGACCCCTGGCCCTAGTGTTGCAGATGTTGTGACCCCTGGCCCCAGTGTTGTGACCCCTGGCCCTAGTGTTGCAGATGTTGTGACTCCTGGCCCCAGTGTTGCAGGTGTTGTGACCCCTGGCCCCAGTGTTGCAGGTGTTGTGACCCCTGGCCCCAGTGTTGTGACCCCTGGCCCCAGTGTTGTGACCCCTGGCCCCAGTGTTGTGACCCCTGGCCCCAGTGTTGTGACCCCTGGCCCCAGTGTTGTGACCCCTGGCCCCAGTGTTGTGACCCCTGGCCCTAGTGTTGCAGGTGTTGTGACCCCTGGCCCCAGTGTTGCAGGTGTTGTGACCCCTGGCCCCAGTGTTGCAGGTGTTGTGACCCCTGGCCCTAGTGTTGCAGGTGTTGTGACCCCTGGCCCCAGTGTTGTGACCCCTGGCCCCAGTGTTGTGACCCCTGGCCCTAGTGTTGCAGGTGTTGTGACCCCTGGCCCCAGTGTTGCAGGTGTTGTGACCCCTGGCCCCAGTGTTGCAGGTGTTGTGACCCCTGGTCCCAGTGTTGTGACCCCTGGTCCCAGTGTTGTGCCCCCTGGCCCTAGTGTTGCAGGTGTTGTGACCCCTGGCCCCAGTGTTGCAGGTGTTGTGACCCCTGGCCCCAGTGTTGTGAACCCTGGCCCCAGTGTTGCAGGTGTTGTGACCCCTGGCCCCAGTGTTGTGACCCCTGGCCCAGTGTTGTGACCCCTGGCCCCAGTGTTGCAGGTGTTGTGACCCCTGGCCCCAGTGTTGTGACCCCTGGCCCCAGTGTTGTGACCCCTGGCCCCAGTGTTGCAGGTGTTGTGACCCCTGGCCCCAGTGTTGTGACCCCTGGCCCCAGTGTTGCAGGTGTTGTGACCCCTGGCCCCAGTGTTGCAGGTGTTGTGACCCCTGGCCCCAGTGTTGTGACCCCTGGCCCCAGTGTTGTGACCCCTGGCCCCAGTGTTGCAGGTGTTGTGACCCCTGGCCCCAATGTTGCAGGTGTTGTGACCCCTGGCCCCAGTGTTGTGACCCCTGGCCCAGTGTTGTGACCCCTGGCCCCAGTGTTGCAGGTGTTGTGACCCCTGGCCCCAGTGTTGCAGATGTTGTGACCCCTGGCCCCAGTGTTGTGTCCCCTGGCCCCAGTGTTGTGACCCCTGGCCCCAGTGTTGTGACCCCTGGCCCCAGTGTTGTGACCCCTGGCCCCAGTGTTGTGACCCCTGGCCCCAGTGTTGTGACCCCTGGCCCCAGTGTTGCAGGTGTTGTGACCCCTGGCCCTAGTGTTGCAGATGTTGTGACCCCTGGCCCTAGTGTTGCAGATGTTGTGACCCCTGGCCCTAGTGTTGTGACCCCTGGCCCCAGTGTTGTGACCCCTGGCCCCAGTGTTGTGACCCCTGGCCCCAGTGTTGTGACCCCTGGCCCCAGTGTTGTGACCCCTGGCCCCAGTGTTGTGACCCCTGGCCCCAGTGTTGTGACCCCTGGCCCCAGTGTTGTGACCCCTGGCCCCAGTGTTGTGACCCCTGGCCCCAGTGTTGTGACCCCTGGCCCCAGTGTTGTGACCCCTGGCCCCAGTGTTGCAGGTGTTGTGACCCCTGGCCCTAGTGTTGCAGGTGTTGTGACCCCTGGCCCCAGTGTTGCAGATGTTGTGACCCCTGGCCCTAGTGTTGTGACCCCTGGCCCCAGTGTTGTGACCCCTGGCCCCAGTGTTGTGACCCCTGGCCCCAGTGTTGTGACCCCTGGCCCCAGTGTTGCAGGTGTTGTGACCCCTGGCCCCAGTGTTGCAGGTGTTGTGACCCCTGGCCCCAGTGTTGTGACCCCTGGCCCCAGTGTTGTGACCCCTGGCCCCAGTGTTGCAGGTGTTGTGACCCCTGGCCCTAGTGTTGCAGGTGTTGTGACCCCTGGCCCCAGTGTTGTGACCCCTGGCCCCAGTGTTGTGACCCCTGGCCCCAGTGTTGCAGGTGTTGTGACCCCTGGCCCTAGTGTTGCAGGTGTTGTGACCCCTGGCCCCAGTGTTGCAGATGTTGTGACCCCTGGCCCCAGTGTTGTGACCCCTGGCCCAGTGTTGTGACCCCTGGCCCCAGTGTTGCAGGTGTTGTGACCCCTGGCTCCAGTGTTGCAGGTGTTGTGACCCCTGACCCCAGTGTTGCAGGTGTTGTGACCCCTGGCCCCAGTGTTGCAGGTGTTGTGACCCCTGGCCCCAGTGTTGCAGGTGTTGTGACCCCTGGCCCCAGTGTTGCAGGTGTTGTGACCCCTGGCCCCAGTGTTGCAGGTGTTGTGACCCCTGGCCCCAGTGTTGCAGGTGTTGTGACCCCTGGCCCCAGTGTTGCAGGTGTTGTGACCCCTGGCCCCAGTGTTGCAGGTGTTGTGACCCCTGGCCCCAGTGTTGCAGGTGTTGTGACCCCTGGCCCCAGTGTTGCAGGTGTTGTGACCCCTGGTCCCAGTGTTGTGACCCCTGGCCCCAGTGTTGTGACCCCTGGCTCCAGTGTTGTGGATGTTGTGACCCCTGGCCCCAGTGTTGCAGGTGTTGTGACCCCTGGCCCCAGTGTTGCAGGTGTTGTGACCCCTGGCCCCAGTGTTGTGACCCCTGGTCCCAGTGTTGTGACCCCTGGCCCCAGTGTTGTGGATGTTGTGACCCCTGGCCCCAGTGTTGTGGATGGGAGCCTCTGTTGTGACCCCTGGCCCCAGTGTTGTGACCCCTGGCCCCAGTGTTGTGACCCCTGGCCCCAGTGTTGTGACCCCTGGCCCCAGTGTTGTGACCCCTGGCCCCAGTGTTGTGACCCCTGGCCCCAGTGTTGTGACCCTGGCCCCAGTGTTGTGACCCCTGGCCCCAGTGTTGTGACCCCTGGCCCCAGTGTTGTGACCCCTGGCCCCAGTGTTGTGACCCCTGGCCCCAGTGTTGTGACCGCTGGCCCCAGTGTTGTGACCCCTGGCCCCAGTGTTGTGACCCCTGGCCCCAGTGTTGTGACCCCTGGCCCCAGTGTTGTGACCCCTGGCCCCAGTGTTGTGACCCCTGGCCCCAGTGTTGTGACCCCTGGCCCCAGTGTTGTGACCCCTGGCCCCAGTGTTGTGACCCCTGGCCCCAGTGTTGTGACCCCTGGCCCCAGTGTTGTGACCCCTGGCCCCAGTGTTGTGACCCCTGGCCCCAGTGTTGTGACCCCTGGCCCCAGTGTTGTGACCCCTGGCCCCAGTGTTGTGACCCCTGGCCCCAGTGTTGTGACCCCTGGCCCCAGTGTTGTGACCCCTGGCCCCAGTGTTGTGACCCCTGGCCCCAGTGTTGTGACCTCTGGCCCCAGTGTTGTGACCCCTGGCCCCAGTGTTGTGACCCCTGGCCCCAGTGTTGTGACCCCTGGCCCCAGTGTTGTGACCCCTGGCCCCAGTGTTGTGACCCCTGGCCCCAGTGTTGTGACCCCTGGCCCCAGTGTTGTGACCCCTGGCCCCAGTGTTGTGACCCCTGGCCCCAGTGTTGTGACCCCTGGCCCCAGTGTTGTGACCCCTGGCCCCAGTGTTGTGACCCCTGGCCCCAGTGTTGTGACCCCTGGCCCCAGTGTTGTGACCTCTGGCCCCAGTGTTGTGACCCCTGGCCCCAGTGTTGTGACCCCTGGCCCCAGTGTTGTGACCCCTGGCCCCAGTGTTGTGACCCCTGGCCCCAGTGTTGTGACCCCTGGCCCCAGTGTTGTGACCCCTGGCCCCAGTGTTGTGACCCCTGGCCCCAGTGTTGTGACCCCTGGCCCCAGTGTTGTGACCCCTGGCCCCAGTGTTGTGACCCCTGGCCCCAGTGTTGTGACCCCTGGCCCCAGTGTTGTGACCCCTGGCCCCAGTGTTGTGACCCCTGGCCCCAGTGTTGTGACCCCTGGCCCCAGTGTTGTGACCCCTGGCCCCAGTGTTGTGACCCCTGGCCCCAGTGTTGTGACCCCTGGCCCCAGTGTGGCAGATGGGATCCAGGATCGTATGACGTTTGTCTATATTGAGATGTGAGGGAGCCTCTGTAGGTCATATGTTATTGTGATAGGCCTTAAATGTTGTGTGAATATGCTAGGAGAATTATGTTGTTTAACTTGTAGTCTTAAGATAGGCTTGGATTATGAAGGAATACACAGCGAGTAACCACACTAACGTAATGTATCTGAAAAAAATCCTTAGGAGCCGTGGTGAGGATTCGAACCTATGTGGTGGGTGTTCCCACGCACACTCCGCAGACAATCAGGTCACGATATGGTCAAAAGGATTGCAACCTGAAGTTCTACTGAACACACACGGGGTTTCCCGAAGCTTCCACTGAAGCCGGACCAGGATTTTCACACACTCCCGCTCACCCCCCCCCCCCCCTGCACTCTGTGTGTCATGTAGTGTAGTTACTCTCTGTGTAATGAAAGAGGAGCATCAGAGGTAGAACAATCCTGGATGTCAGCACCATAGTGCATGGGGGGGGGGGGTTTGTGTGAAAATTCGGGGTCGGCTTCAGTAGAAGCCTCAGGAAACCCTCTTGTGTTCAGTAGAACTCCAGGTTGCAATCCTTTTGACCATGTCGTAGCCTGATTGACTAGGGGTGTGTGCATGACCCCACCGCATAGATTCGAATCTTCGTCGCGGATCAGACGGATTTTCTTAAGAAGGAATGTTTAATCGTCTTACATAATTATAGACAGGTTGACTTCTTAATTTGTTAATGGCTGACTGTGTTAGTCGCTGCCAGACGTAAGACCGCTTGATGCTCCGCTCTAGTTAGACACACTGTGGTGGTACTTTGTGTAGTGTATTGTGAAGCTACGTTGTTACATTTACACTATGAAGTGAGTGGTGGCAATTTAATATTGGTTATAAGTTTGAGTGAGTGTTTACCGGAGGAGAGTTCTCCCGCGCAGCACCCAGTGCGCAGTCTCGCCGGCGCTCCTACGTCCTTCTGGGCGGGAACTCTGGCGGTCTGGACGTGTAGGTGTGGCCGCCCCTCCTCCTCCTCCTCTCCTACTTTATTGTGCCCAAGCTTTATCACCAAGTACCACTGAAATTTAAGTGCCGCTCTTCGGTTCTAAGTGAAATCTTGTCTGTGTTACCCTGGTCATAACCTGGTCATAACCTGGTCATAACCTGGTCATAACCTGGTGAACCATGTAACTAGACCCAGGTACTGACCAGAGAGCACATGTCTGATATACAACTACTTATTTAGGTTAGGTTAGGTTAGGTTAGGTTAGGTTAGGTTAGGTTAGGTTAGGTTAGGTTAGGTTAGGTTAGGTTAGGTTAGGTTAAATTGTCCCTTAAGGAATCGTAGAGTTTACCACTTGTTGCTAATATGTGAGTCTCGTGTCCTGCCTGTGTGGAGCCTGAGAGTTAACGTAAAGTAGAGGTGGCAGAGTATTGTCACCTTACCTGCGGGGTCTGAGCTTTAATAAATAGTGTAAGTTATTAACTGAAGTGTTATCATCCCCGCTCCTTGGCTAGGGTTAGGCGATCTGCACCAAGAATGCAGTCTATTGTTATCTAAATTCAGGAAACTAGTTCCCTGGGGACCGGGCCCAACCTAACCCCTATAGAGGGTATTCCCTTACACTATTTGTCCTCTAACAGCCCCCACTTATAACACTACACGAGGCCATTATATTCTGATGTATGTGAATGACCTAACAGTTAAAATAAGATCAGTTATATCCCTTCTTTTCAGATAATGCAAAGTTAATGAGAAGTGATAAGTACAATGATTACTACGAGAGACTACAGGGAGGCCTGGATACACTGTAATGCTAGAAAGATGGCTGTTCGACTTCAACCTGGATAAGTGCAAAATTGGCTAATAGAAAAATGACTCCTAGGACGTTACAGGCTATAAAGAAGACGGCTTATGGAAATGGGAAAAGAACTGGAATTTATTAAGCTACAAACTTGTCGTCTAAAGAACACGTTACGAAAAAAGTATTTGCAAATGTACATAATATTAATACCTAAATCAATGGTCTTCTAGGCTCGGACCCCCTCCCTTTGTAGCCCGTTGTTGTGGTGAGGGGGCTGAATAGTTGTGGTGAGGGGGCTGAATAGTTGTGGTGAGGGGGCTGAATAGTTGTGGTGAGGGGGCTGAATAGTTGTGGTGAGGGGGCTGTCCCATGGAGCATCACACCCCGGCGGCTGCCGGGGTGTGATGCTCCATGGGACAGTAATCCTCTGTCCTTTTGGAGCCTAATGCTCCTGCTGCTGTCTTTACAAATTGTGCTGGAAGCCCTTTCCTCTACCTTATGTTTCATTTTTCCTCCCCTCTTCTTCTCCTTTGTGATTATCATTTCCTGCCGACTTTTTGCCATTTTTTATTATTCTTTTAGATATCTTCTTCTGTTTTGATACCCGGGTGTTTGGGGAGGCACACTCTCTCACCCGTAAAACTGTGATACCCGACCTTTCGAGTGAGGGGGACACTTTTATTGTCAATCCCAATCTCGACGAGTTGACGGTTCGAAAAGGGGGCTGGCCCCCCCCTGTCTTGGTGGGTGTCCTATCCTCTAATTGTGGCTCCATGGTGGGTATGGAGGCTTATTCATGGATGAAAGTATTACCTCTTCGTTTATATACTGATGACTGACCCAAGTTTACCATCTCACACCTCCCCGGCTCCTTTACGTTCTGAAGCAGAAAGTCCTCCTCCTGGTTCTCCATCTGGTATTTCCCTCCTTCCTTCCCAGTCTGCCCTGTCTCTTGTGACCTCTTTCCACCAGATCCTTCTTCCCAGCCCTTCCCTCTTCCCAGCCCTTCCCTCTTCCCAGCCCTTCCCTCTTCCCAGCCCTTCCCTCTTCCCAGCCCTTCCTTCTGTCTTTTGACCCTCCACGCCGCCTGTCTGTCCAGGCTGTTGTCCATCATCCGCTAAGCAATCTTCATGTTGATCGCTCCCATTCTCCTTCTCCTGTTGAGCCTAAGGAGACTGTCGCTCAGTACATTGCTGCTGACACACCTGTCTCTTAAAGTCAGAAATGTAAACCTGGCTCCTCCCCTTCTTCCTCCTCGGCAGGCAAGAAGGCATCGCTTTCTTCCCTGCCTTCTGACTCCGACTCTATCCCTGCATCCCTTCCCATTTTAGTGGTCGAGCCACCAGCTATGGAGGTTTTCCTTGGTCCTCTATTCTCTCTTGATTGCTGCCCTTGATGTGGTGCACTCCCCTGTTTCTGTACCCCCTTCCCCTGATTCCCTTGACTGCCCCTCTCCAATCCCTCCACCTCCTCCTCTTGACTCTGTCCGTCTGCCTCTGGTCCATCCTCCCACTCCCTTCACTCCATCGTCCTTGCTAGATTTACCTATGCCCCTTAACCCAGACTTCACTGATCTTGATCATTATCGTACTATATTGTGTTTTTCTTTGCCTTTGTTTCTTCCTTGTTCTCTGTTTCTGTTTTCTCAAATTTTGACATTGTCAATTCTTCAATAGAATATTTGTGGATTTTATGCCAACTTCCATGAACTCCAAAATCTGATAACAGAGTTTTGACCACTTTGTGTCTGTCTCCAGGAGCCGATGCTTGGTGCTCGTGCTGGTCACTTCTGTGGTTATTCCTTTCTCTTCTTCTCTCCAGATTTTGCTGGGCCCCATAACTTTACTGCTCTCTTGATTCGTATGATATTCCCTTCGTCTTCCCTACTACTTCAGTCGCCCATCCAATGTTTTACAGCCTGTATCTTTGTGAGTAGATGGTATACAGTCTATTCCATTTATGTTCTCCTAAATGTCCCACTTTCTCTTCCTGATCTTAAACACCTGTTGGACTTCTTACCAGAGCCTGTGCTCCTGTTGGGTGATTTCAACTGTCACCATACCCGCTGGGGTGATGCTCTGACAAACACCCGGGGCCGCCTTCTCGAACCACTTGTCCGCTCTTCTTCTGTGCCTCTTCTGAATTCTGGTGAACCCACTCATATGGACTCCCGCACTCGCACCCTCTCCTGTTTTGATCTTTCTCTCTGCTCCTCTTCTCTTTACGTAGATTTCATATGGTAGATTCATGATGACCTCCATAACAGCGACCATTTCCCCATCCTTGTCACCTTTTTTTCTTTTCACCCTTTCCTTCCCTAGGTGGCAGTTTGCCAAGGCTGACTGGAACTTATTCACCCTCCATAGGACACCTGACATATGAGTGGACAGCACTTCGGATTCGTAGTTCTGAGGTTCCAGGTTCGATCGCCGGTGGAGGCGGAGACTAATGGGCAAAAAGTTCCTTTCACCCTGATGCCCCTGTTACCTAGCCGTAAATAGGTACCTGGGAGCTAGACAGCTGCTACGGGCTATCTTGAGGTTATCTTGAGATGATTTCGGGGCTTTAGTGTCCCCGCGGCCTGGTCCTCGACCAGGCCTCCACCCCCAGGAAGCAGCCCGTGACAGCTGACTAACACCCAGGTGCCTATTTTACTGCTAGGTAACAGGGGCATAGGGTGAAAGAAACTGTGCCCATTGTTTCTCGCCGGCGCCCGGGATCGACCCTGGGACCACAGGATCACAAGTCCAGCGTGCTGTCCGCTCGGCCGACTGGGCTGCTTCCTGGGGGTGTATAACAAAAAGGAGGCCCATCCCATTGAATTGTGCACTCATCTCCACCTTCCCTATAACGATCCCTTCTCTTTCTACGAACATCAGTCTGCATTTGCCCTCTGCAGTTCTACGGCAACTGGCTCAGATGACATTTATTATGGGATGCTTCGTCATCTTCCTCCCCTGTTACCTAGCAGTAAAATAGGTACCTAGGTGTTAGTCAGCTGTCACGGGCTGCTTCCTGGGGGTGGAGGCCTGGTCGAGGACCGGGCCACGGGGACACTAAAGCCCCGAAATCATCTCAAGATAACCTCAAGATAAGATGCGTTTCAGTATTTACTGACTCTGTACACCCGTATCTGGGAGTCGTCGTCGGTCCCTGAGGACTGGCTCGAGGCGGATGTTCTTCCTATTCGAACACCATGGTCTTTAGGGACATCCCCTAAACACATTCGCCCCATTACTCTCACGAGTTGCATCTGCAAACTGTTTGAATTATGGTCAATGTCCGTTTGATGTGGTTCTTAGAACACTATCACTACCTCTTCCCTTCTCAATTTGGCATTCGTAAGTGCAGCAGCACGACTAATGACTTGGTGAACATGAAGATCTATATTCGTACTGCTTTTGCTGCAAAGACCTCCATTGTTGCTCTCCTTTTTTACCTGGAAAAGGCTTGCGACACAACCTGGTGGTATCATATTCTGCCCCAACTTCGTTCTTTTGGCCTTCGTGGTAATCTCCCTCTCTTTCTACAAAGCTTTCTCTCTCGTCGTTCCTTTAGAGTGAAGCTTGGTACCACTCTCTGCCTCTTTTCAGCAATACGAAGGTGTACCCCAGGGTAGTGTTCTGAGCATTACTCTTTTTCCAGGTTGCCCTCAATGGTCTTCTTTCCCCTCCTTCCCTCTGGCATCTTCTCAGTGCTCTATGTTGACGATCTTACCCTCTGCTGTCGAGGTGATGACTGTCTTTTCCTTCAACGACAACTTCAACCTGTGATTGATGCCGTGTTGTGCTGGGCCACCGATTATGGCTTCAACTTCTCTACAACTAAAATTCGTGCTATGACTTTCACTCGGAAACAGGTCGTTCTTCGTCCCCCTCTGTCACTTTATGGTCATCCCCTTGAGTAAAAAGATTCTGCTAAGATTTTGGGGTTAATCTTTGACACTCGTTTGTCTTGGTCACCCCATATCTCTTACCTCCGAGTTGAATGCTCTAAGGCCTTTAACTTACTTTAGGTCTTATCCCATACTTCCTGGGAGCTTATAGGTGCACGCTCCTCTCTTTACATTCCTCTCTCATACTGTCTAATCTTGATTATGGTTGCCCTGCTTACTCATCTGCCTCTCCTCCTACTCTTCGCTGTCTGCATGCTCTGTACCATACTGGGTTATGCCTCAGCTCTGGTGCCTTACGTTAGACTCCTACCCTAAGCCTGCATGTTGAAAGTGGCGTTCTGTCTCTACAGGATCGCTGTGATCGCAACCATCTTCCCTACCTTGTGTTGTCCTTACAACACCCTCACTCTCGCTTGTGTTGTACTTTGAACTTTGCACCTCTTGTGGTCCCTGTTCCCCTTCACCACTTACCTTTTTCTGTACGGTTGCCTCGCTTACAAGATTCTCTTTTGGTTCGTGTTACCAATATTTCTCCTCGTGTCATTCTGTCCTTGCCCCAATGGAGGGTCTCCCCTTCCTAAGTTGTGTAAAACTTTGATCCTTTGGTATGATAGGGAAATGGGACAGGAGTCATTGCTGTAAACAACCGATAGCTGGAAAGGCGGGATCCAAGAGTCAATGCTCGATCCTGCAAGCACAAATAGGTGAGTACAAATAGGTGAGCACACACACTTCAATTCCCTATTGTTTATTATGAATTGGTCACACTTTCCGCTTTGCTCTTCATGGATATTTGTAAACACACAACAGTCTCAGTCTCAGTCTCTCTCTCTCAGTCAGTCTGTCTGTCTGTCTGTCTGTCTGTCTGTCTGTCTGTCTGTCTGTCTGTCTGTCTGTCTGTCTGTCTGTCTGTCTGTCTGTCTGTCTGTCTGTATCTGTCTCTCTCTCTGTCTCTCTCTGCAAGTAGGAAGTTACTGTACTACACGGTCAAGTCTAAAGGCACAACCATTTATGGATATAGCAATGAAATGATTGAAGTTAATTTATTAATTAAAATATAATGTAAAAGTCAATATTGTTAAAACACGAGTTGTTAATTAATATGTCTTATAGTTCATAATTTTCCCAGCTTACCTAACCCACGACCATTCAGTCGGATCCACTTCTTATGAAAATTGAGGTGTTTCCGAGTCGTGCCGACCTGGCGCCTTCTTCTGATAATTACTTCATCAAGATGTTCAAGAAAATGGTTAATTAAGCTTGGATATACGTGTCTACCCCGGCCATCTCTTGCCCCGAGAACCCTCAAGCCGTCCTTCGTCGCTTCTCTAACACTTCCACCTGGAAGTGATTGGTACTAAGCTTAAGGCTGATCCACCTGGATGTGTTTGGTACTAAGCTTGTGGCTGATCCACCTGGATGTGTTTGGTACTAAGCTTGAGGCTGATCCACCTGGATGTGATTGGTACTAAGCTTGTGGCTGATCCACCTGGATGTGATTGGTACTAAGCTTGTGGCTGATCCACCTGGATGTGATTGGTACTAAGCTTGTGGCTGATCCACCTGGATGTGATTGGTACTAAGCTTGTGGCTGATCCACCTGGATGTGTTTGGTACTAAGCTTGAGGCTGATCCACCTGGATGTGATTGGTACTAAGCTTGTGGCTGATCCACCTGGATGTGATTGGTACTAAGCTTGTGGCTGATCCACCTGGATGTGATTGGTACTAAGCTTGAGGCTGATCCACCTGGATGTGGTTGGTACTAAGCTTGTGGCTGATCCACCTGGATGTGATTGGTACTAAGCTTAAGGCTGATCCACCTGGATGTGTTTGGTACTAAGCTTGAGGCTGATCCACCTGGATGTGATTGGTACTAAGCTTGTGGCTGATCCACCTGGATGTGATTGGTACTAAGCTTGTGGCTGATCCACCTGGATGTGATTGGTACTAAGCTTGTGGCTGATCCACCTGGATGTGATTGGTACTAAGCTTGTGGCTGATCCACCTGGATGTGTTTGGTACTAAGCTTGAGGCTGATCCACCTGGATGTGATTGGTACTAAGCTTGTGGCTGATCCACCTGGATGTGATTGGTACTAAGCTTGTGGCTGATCCACCTGGATGTGATTGGTACTAAGCTTGAGGCTGATCCACCTGGATGTGGTTGGTACTAAGCTTGTGGCTGATCCACCTGGATGTGATTGGTACTAAGCTTAAGGCTGATCCACCTGGATGGGATTGGTACTAAGCTTGAGGCTGATCCACCTGGATGTGATTGGTACTAAGCTTGAGGCTGATCTACCTGGATGTGTTTGGTACTAAGCTTGAGGCTGATCCACCTGGATGTGGTTGGTACTAAGCTTGTGGCTGATCCACCTGGATGTGATTGGTACTAAGCTTAAGGCTGATCCACCTGGATGTGTTTGATACTAAGCTTGTGGCTGATCCACCTGGATGTGGTTGGTACTAAGCTTGAGGCTGATCCACCTGGATGTGTTTGATACTAAGCTTGTGGCTGATCCACCTGGATGTGGTTGGTACTAAGCTCGTGGCTGATCCACCTGGATGTGGTTGGTACTAAGCTTGAGGCTGATCCACCTGGATGTGTTTGATACTAAGCTTGTGGCTGATCCACCTGGATGTGGTTGGTACTAAGCTCGTGGCTGATCCACCTGGATGTGCTTGGTACTAAGCTTGAGGCTGATCCACCTGGATGTGATTGGTACTAAGCTTGAGGCTGATCCACCTGGATGTGCTTGGTACTAAGCTTGAGGCTGATCCACCTGGATGGGATTGGTACTAAGCTTGAGGCTGATCCACCTGGATGGGATTGGTACTAAGCTTGAGGCTGATCCACCTGGATGGGATTGGTACTAAGCTTGAGGCTGATCCACCTGGATGGGATTGGTACTAAGCTTGAGGCTGATCCACCTGGATGGGATTGGTACTAAGCTTGAAGCTGATCCACCTGGATGTGGTTGGTACTAAGCTTGAAGCTGATCCACCTGGATGTGATTGGTACTAAGCTTGTGGCTGATCCACCTGGATGTGTTTGGTACTAAGCTTAAGGCTGATCCACCTGGATGGGATTGGTACTAAGCTTGAGGCTGATCCACCTGGATGTGGTTGGTACTAAGCTTAAGGCTGATCCACCTGGATGTGTTTGATACTAAGCTTGAGGCTGATCCACCTGGATGTGGTTGGTACTAAGCTTGAGGCTGATCCACCTGGATGTGGTTGGTACTAAGCTTGTGGCTGATCCACCTGGATGTGATTGGTACTAAGCTTGTGGCAAATCCACCTAGATGTGATTGGTACTAAGCTTGTGGCTGATCCACCTGGATGTGTTTGGTACTAAGCTTGTGGCTGATCCACCTGGATGTGCTTGGTACTAAGCTTGTGGCTGATCCACCTGGATGTGATTGGTACTAAGCTTGAGGCTGATCCACCTGGATGTGATTGGTACTAAGCTTGTGGCTGATCCACCTGGATGTGATTGGTACTAAGCTTGTGGCAAATCCACCTAGATGTGATTGGTACTAAGCTTGTGGCTGATCCACCTGGATGTGATTGTTACTAAGCTTGAGGCTGATCCACCTGGATGTGGTTGGTACTAAGCTTGAAGCTGATCCACCTGGATGTGATTGGTACTAAGCTTGTGGCTGATCCACCTGGATGTGTTTGGTACTAAGCTTAAGGCTGATCCACCTGGATGGGATTGGTACTAAGCTTGAGGCTGATCCACCTGGATGTGGTTGGTACTAAGCTTAAGGCTGATCCACCTGGATGTGTTTGGTACTAAGCTTGAGGCTGATCCACCTGGATGTGGTTGGTACTAAGCTTGAGGCTGATCCACCTGGATGTGATTGGTACTAAGCTTGTGGCTGATCCACCTGGATGTGTTTGGTACTAAGCTTAAGGCTGATCCACCTGGATGTGATTGGTACTAAGCTTGAGGCTGATCCACCTGGATGTGGTTGGTACTAAGCTTGAGGCTGATCCACCTGGATGTGGTTGGTACTAAGCTTGTGGCTGATCCACCTGGATGTGATTGGTACTAAGCTTGTGGCAAATCCACCTAGATGTGATTGGTACTAAGCTTGTGGCTGATCCACCTGGATGTGATTGGTACTAAGCTTGTGGCTGATCCACCTGGATGTGTTTGGTACTAAGCTTGTGGCTGATCCACCTGGATGTGATTGGTACTAAGCTTGTGGCTGATCCACCTGGATGTGATTGGTACTAAGCTTGTGGCAAATCCACCTAGATGTGATTGGTACTAAGCTTGTGGCTGATCCACCTGGATGTGATTGGTACTAAGCTTGAGGCTGATCCACCTGGATGTGATTGGTACTAAGCTTGTGGCTGATCCACCTGGATGTGATTGGTACTAAGCTTGTGGCTGATCCACCTGGATGTGATTGTTACTAAGCTTGTGGCTGATCCACCTGGATGTGCTTGGTACTAAGCTTGAGGCTGATCCACCTGGATGTGATTGGTACTAAGCTTGTGGCTGATCCACCTGGATGTGATTGGTACTAAGCTTGTGGCAAATCCACCTAGATGTGATTGGTACTAAGCTTGTGGCTGATCCACCTGGATGTGTTTGGTACTAAGCTCGTGGCTGATCCACCTGGATGTGGTTGGTATTAAGCTTGAAGCTGATCCACCTGGATGTGATTGGTACTAAGCTTGAGGCTGATCCACCTGGATGTGATTGGTACTAAGCTTGAGGCTGATCCACCTGGATGTGGTTGGTACTAAGCTTGAAGCTGATCCACCTGGATGTGTTTAGTACTAAGCTCGTGGCTGATCCACCTGGATGTGCTTGGTACTAAGCTTGTGGCTGATCCACCTGGATGTGTTTGGTACTAAACTTGTGGCTGATCCACCTGGATGTGTTTAGTACTAAGCTTGAAGCTGATCCACCTGGATGTGCTTGGAACACATCCTTGTCTCGTCTTGTTAACTCATTTTCCTGTTTCCCGTTTCTCGCTGTTTAAACCCTCCCCCCCCCCTCGTGTTGTGTCTTACGGGAAGATGATGATTGCTCTCTTGTAAGTCATCACGGGTGTAATACTGCCACTCTGGGGTAACAAGGTGTGGGTAGTTACCAGGGCGGGTAAGCCTGGCCATTAGGGGTCAAGGGTGCCACGCTGCTCGTCATGGGACACACAAGTGGAGATTAAGGCTGGAGATTAACCTCACGAGTATTAAGGTTTTAATTATTTCAGAGTCTGTTCTTCCCATTTTATTAAAGATCCATTTTCAGGCCTTTTACTTCCTTACTTGTTCGTTACAGCAGCACCTGTTTGTATCCACCCAAACTCATTCGTATTTATCTGCAACCAGTGCTCTCACTAGGATGGTTAAAGCAGCGGCCGGCTTCCGTTGACGCATTCGGCCATTTTAACATATTATATATTATAAATTGGTTTGTTCTCATATATATTATTATACGTAAAAATTTTATGTATAGTCATAGGTTAGGTATTTAGGTTCTGTTTGCAATTATTTCTATTTGAAGTATATGGGTGAAGCATTTAGAGAATTGTCAACCCGTCCTCGACTCAAGTCCATTCCATTCAGCGGTCGACACCACAGACGCATTCATAAATTTTTACATGCTGTTCATTCAAAACGGGAATTTTCTCAAATATAAATTAATATTATATTAGTATATTGTGCATATATAGGCACTGATTAGGTTAGGTATTTAGGTTCTGTTGGCAATTATTTGTATTTGTAGTACGTGGGTGAAGCATTTACAGCGTTGTGGTTCTGTAACACCCATGAATCCCCCGCCCCCCCTAAGAGCTCACAGCCAGGGAAGCCTTCTCCAAGAGGTCAGCCCAGATGACCTCCGGATTATCTTGTATGTTGATTAAAAAAATTCCTGGGTTAGTCTTAGTCAGCATAGTTTCAAGTATGTAATATTTCGTGATACTCTTGTCAAACATTGCAAGGGAATTAGACCCCAGATTCTTATGTGTAAACATCCATGGATCTCCCTCTTTCAGCCAGGTCAGAGGTCAGTCACACACGTAATTAATAACTCCTCTCTTGAAGAGTGTATGGTGAATGTCAAACAAGCTTAATTGAAAATTCTTGAGTGTTTGTGCATGTGTGGCCCGACCTCTTGCATCTTTAGTGTAGGTAGCAACAGCAAATCTTCCCCTCCCCCTTTTTCGAGGTTATCTTGAGATGATTTCGGGGCTTTAGTGTCCCCGCGGCCCGGTCCTCGACCAGGCCTCCACCCCCAGGAAGCAGCCCGTGACAGCTGACTAACTCCCAGGTACCTATTTACTGCTAGGTAACAGGGGCATTCAGGGTGAAAGAAACTTTGCCCATTTGTTTCTGCCTCGTGCGGGAATCGAACCCGCGCCACAGAATTACGAGTCCTGCGTGCTATCCACCAGGCTACGAGGCCACCTGTATATATATTGAGGTGTATATATATTGGTCCTGTAGAGACTTAGAGACAGAGTGCGGGACACCGGGATCGAGAGCGGGTCTGTGAAGAACATCTCAGCCAGGGAGAGACAGAGGTCTTAAGGTAATGTGTGTGATCTCTGAGGGTTTTGTTCCATGTCTAAATTTCTTAACTCTTGGCCAGTGTTAGAGTAGGATTTATAAGTCGTGATTAGCATAATTTTGGTCTCAATAAACTCGTGTTAAATTTCCCGTCTGTGTTAATTGTTGAAGCCTCTTAGCCTTTTGGATATAGTTGGCTGACAACCGTCCCATAATTAATTACAGTCATAGAAAGTACTCTCCAAGTCAAGCAATGTTTCTTGCCTCGTTGCTTGATATAGTCTCAATGGTCAAAGGCAGATGGTGGCAGCGTATTTAATCCTGTGTAGCATTTCCTTGTTGGCAGTGTACCTTTGGTTCCGGTGTAACCATCATATGTCAGCTCCTATTACAGTGTTCAATAACAGTGTTACCAAGTGCAACCAATAGGAAGTGTTACTCAGGATAAGTAGTAGTGTTTACATTATTGGTTTAGTACTTATTTTATAGTGGTGTTACAGTTCGAACACAAGTCGTCAGTGAAGCACTTGTTCCGTAAGTGTTCGGACGTCGTCAGTTGAGAGTCGTGTGTAAACCGTTTTTCATTCATTAACAGCTGGGGGGTTGGCGGTTGGATGGAATGGAATTCGGGTCATTGTTTGGAGGACGGGCTGCAGGGTGACAACCCGTCCTCGACTCAAGTCCATTACATCCAGCGGTCGACCCCACAGACGCATTCATAAATTTTAATATGCTGTTCATTCAAAACGGTAATTTTCTCAAGTATAAATTAATATTATAATATATTAGCATATTGTGCATATATAGGCATAGGTTAGGTTAGGTGTGTAGGTTCTGCTGGCGATTATTTGTATTTGTAGTACGTGGGTGAAGCATTTATAGCGTTGTGATTCGAACAAAATTCGTCAGTGAAGCACTTGTTCCGGATATGTTCGAACGTCAGCAGTTGAGTCGTGTGTAAACCGCTTTTCATTCATAAACAGGGGGTTTGGCGGGTGCATGGAATCACTTTTGGATCTTTGTTTGGAGGACGGGCTGAGGGTGAAGTAGTTTACACACGACTCAACTGACGACGTCTGAACACTTCCGGAACAAGTGCTTCACTGACGACTTTTGTTCCTCCCAGTCCTTCACCATACTCCCAGTCCATCACCATACTCCCAGTCCTTCACCATACTCCCAGTCCATCACCATACTCCCAGTCCTTCACCATACTCCCAGTCCTTCACCATACTCCCAGTCCTTCATCATACTCCCAGTCCATCACCATACTCCCAGTCCATCACCATACTCCCAGTCCTTCACCATACTCCCAGTCCATCACCATACTCCCAGTCCATCACCATACTCCCAGTCCTTCACCATACTCCCAGTCCATCACCATACTCCCAGTCCATCACCATACTCCCAGTCCTTCACCATACTCCCAGTCCTTCACCATACTCCCAGTCCTTCACCATACTCCAGTCCCTCACCATACTCCAGTCCTTCACCATACTCCCAGTCCATCACCATACTCCCAGTCCCTCACCATACTCCAGTCCTTCACCATACTCCCAGTCCTTCACCATACCCACACTCCATGCCAGTATCATTATTAAATCTTCAAATATCTCGACAGTTCCATAATTGTACCAGTCTCCATGGGAGTGTGTCCAACCCTTCCTCATAATGTACGTCGCATTTTGACGTATAGTCCACGTAAGGCCAAAACTTGTACTGGAAAATGGAAGCCACTGGCGACCTTGGCATGCTGTCCCGTTTTCTGTTTTGGGTCCTCTGGTAGGTTAGGGTAAGGGCACTTTAGTAGGACAGTTTCATGACGTTGGGGAACACTGGCGGGACCGGCGCTGTGTTTACATTGGGCGTTCTCATAACACTCATTTACATCTGTGTACTTTAACATTTACATATTTACAGTTAGTCGGGGCTTGTAGGCTTTAGTTTACAATTCTTTCCACTTGGTGTATGATTGTATTAATGGTTTACCTTTTGGGATATACATTATGCAAATTTTTCATTGGAAGTATTTCCAGAGTTAAAAATACAAATCTGTGCGTGAGATGTCTCGGAGCTGTGTGGGTCTGAGCTCATTAGTGTATTATGTCATACACGTTCATACGTATTGACTCATATTTGACAGAAAACAACTTTGATAAGTATTGTGATTTTTTGGTCCAAGAAAGTTCTTGGTATTATTAAATATACACAATAAAGGGGGTTAATAAAAGTGTCGGATATATTGCACATAAACACTTTACTGAAACTCCGGATAATGGCACACACTGAATAAGAATGAATAACTTTCTCTACATGAACCTGTATTTTATTTGTTTACGTTCTGCGTAGTGACGATATCCACAGCTTTCAGCCACCTTAGTTTCTGGCGGCGAGACGTGCGAGTAGAGGGGATGGTGTTCCAGCGAGGGTGATGGCCCTCAAGGCCCTGGCACCATCACCTTCCAGCACCCACAGTTGGCCCTCACCCTCAGCACCAGTGGGTGCTGCACCCGTGTGTCTGGTCGCAGGGGTATTGTGGTCACGGTCAGGTGCATTACCCACACGAGGTAAGGGCCCCGTGCCACAGACGAGGTAAGGGCCCCGTGCCACAGACGAGGTAAGGGCCCCGTGCCACAGACGAGGTAAGGGCCCCGTGCCACAGACGAGGGAGGGGCCCCGTGCCACAGACGAGGTAAGGGCCCCGTGCCACAGACGAGGTAAGGGCCCCGTGCCACAGACGAGGTAAGGGCCCCGTGCCACAGACGAGGTAAGGGCCCCGTGCCACAGACGAGGTAAGGGCCCCGTGCCACAGACGAGGTAAGGGCCCCGTGCCACAGACGAGGTAAGGGCCCCGTGCCACAGACGAGGTAAGGGCCCCGTGCCACAGACGAGGTAAGGGCCCCGTGCCACAGACGAGGTAAGGGCCCCGTGCCACAGACGAGGTAAGGGCCCCGTGCCACAGACGAGGTAAGGGCCCCGTGCCACAGACGAGGTAAGGGCCCCGTGCCACAGACGAGGTAAGGGCCCCGTGCCACAGACGAGGTAAGGGCCCCGTGCCACAGACGAGGTAAGGGCCCCGTGCCACAGACGAGGTAAGGGCCCCGTGCCACAGACGAGGTAAGGGCCCCGTGCCACAGACGAGGGAGGGGCGCCATAGTAGTGACGTCTCCCGTATATTGGCTTCACGTCTTTTCAATTTGTATAAAATAGCAGAAAAAGGCTAATTTCCCTCCTGGACACGAGAACATCTTAACTGTGAACTGCATAATGGTCAACTTTGTGAAGAGATAAAAGTCTTGAGAAACAACATTGCTTTTAGGGGGACTTCAGTGGCTAACAAATTCAATAGACTCGCTTGAACACATTTTAAAAAACAGATGGTAACTTATGCTTTTAAAGAGAAGTTCAGTTCAAATCTGGTCAACCTTCACATGTGTGTTTAGGACCACTGATGTGTAGTAGTTGAGTTTATTACAATGTGTGTGGCAGGAGAGCTGTGATGTAAGGGTTTCGTGCGCCGGGCACCACCAAAGCACGCGCCCTCATCCACCTGAGAAATTATTTACATGGATGTGAGGCGAGGTGTGTGAGTGTCGGTGTGAGTGTCAGTGTGAGTGGCGGAGACGCACGCTGGCAGTGCGCGGGCTCGCACGCACGCACCCTTCCTACCTGGAGGGGATGCTAAACCATCTGCAATTGACCTGAGATTAACAATGATGAGGTTGGCAGCCATTAAGCGCCCCTCAGAGCCACACGGCCCACGAGTGGTGGAGCCTTCTTTAGTTTCTCAAGCCTTTTATCCTCGGCTTGACTTCTGAGACATTTACTGAAGATGACAATCACTGACGGCCTTAATGAAGTCAGGTGTGTACACCGACTGTGGTCGGGGGGGGGGGGGGTAGTCTGTGGTCGGGAGGGGGCGAGGGGTC
Organism: Procambarus clarkii; assembly: GCF_040958095.1. Lineage (NCBI taxonomy): Eukaryota > Metazoa > Arthropoda > Malacostraca > Decapoda > Cambaridae > Procambarus > Procambarus clarkii. Next base: position 9,721,052 of record NC_091162.1, read on the forward strand.
TGTGGTCGGGGAGGGGGGTCTGTGGTCGGGGGCGAGGGGTCTGTGGTCGGGGAGGGGGGTCTGTGGTCGGGGGCGAGGGGTCTGTGGTCGGGGGGGTCTGTGGTCGGGGGGGGGCCGAAGGGTCTGTGGTCGGGGAGGTCTGTGGTCGGGGGGGGGTCTGTTGTCGGGGGGGGGTCTGTTGTCGGGGGGGGGTCTGTTGTCGGGGGGGGGTCTGTTGTCGGGGGGGGTCTGTTGTCGGGGGGGGGGGGTCTGTTGTCGGGGGGGGGGGGTCTGTTGTCGGGGGGGGGGGGGTCTGTTGTCGGGGGGGTCTGTTGTCGGGGGGGGTCTGTTGTCGGGGGGGGGGTCTGTTGTCGGGGGGGGTCTGTTGTCGGGGGGGGTCTGTTGTCGGGGGGGTCTGTTGTCGGGGGGGTCTGTTGTCGGGGGGGTCTGTTGTCGGGGGGGGGGGGGGGCGAGGGGTCTGTGGTCGGGGGGGGGGCGAGGGGTCTGTGGTCGGGGGGGGTCTGTGGTCGGGGGGGGTCTGTGGTCGGGGGGGGGGGTCTGTGGTCGGGGGGGGGGGTCTGTGGTCGGGGGGGGGGGTCTGTGGTCGGGGGGGGGTCTGTGGTCGGGGGGGGTCTGTGGTCGGGGGGGGTTCTGTGGTCGGGGGGGGGTTCTGTGGTCGGGGAGGGGGGTCTGTGGTCGGGGAGGGGGGTCTGTGGTCGGGGAGGGGGTCTGTGGTCGGGGGGGGGGGGGGTTCTGTGGTCGGGGGGGGGTTCTGTGGTCGGGGGGGGGGTTCTGTGGTCGGGGGGGGGTTCTGTGGTCGGGGGGGGGGTTCTGTGGTCGGGGGGGTTCTGTGGTCGGGGGGGGGGTTCTGTGGTCGGGGGGGTTCTGTGGTCGGGGGGGGGTCTGTTGTCGGGGGGGGGGTCTGTTGTCGGGGGGGGGGGGGCGAGGGGTCTGTGGTCGGGGAGGGGGGTCTGTGGTCGGGGAGGGGGGGTCTGTGGTCGGGGAGGGGGGGTCTGTGGTCGGGGGGGGGGGGTTCTGTGGTCGGGGGGGGTTCTGTGGTCGGGGGGGGGGGTTCTGTGGTCGGGGGGGGGGTTCTGTGGTCGGGGGGGTTCTGTGGTCGGGGGGGGTTCTGTGGTCGGGGGGGTTCTGTGGTCGGGGGGGGTTCTGTGGTCGGGGGGGTTCTGTGGTCGGGGAGGGGGGGGTCTGTGGTCGGGGAGGGGGGGTCTGTGGTCGGGGAGGGGGGGTTCTGTGGTCGGGGGGGGGGGTTCTGTGGTCGGGGGGGGGTTCTGTGGTCGGGGGGGGGTTCTGTGGTCGGGGGGGGGTTCTGTGGTCGGGGGGGGGTTCTGTGGTCGGGGGGGGGGGGTTCTGTGGTCGGGGGGGGGTTCTGTGGTCGGGGGGGGGTTCTGTGGTCGGGGGGGGGTTCTGTGGTCGGGGGGGGGGTTCTGTGGTCGGGGGGGGGTTCTGTGGTCGGGGGGGTTCTGTGGTCGGGGGGGGGTCTGTTGTCGGGGGGGGGTCTGTTGTCGGGGGGGGGGGGGGCGAGGGGTTTGTGGTCGGGGAGGGGGGGGTCTGTGGTCGGGGAGGGGGGTCTGTGGTCGGGGAGGGGGGGTCTGTGGTCGGGGAGGGGGGGTCTGTGGTCGGGGGGGGGGTTCTGTGGTCGGGGGGGTTCTGTGGTCGGGGGAGGGTTCTGTGGTCGGGGGGGGGGTTCTGTGGTCGGGGGGGGGGTTCTGTGGTCGGGGGGGGGGGGTTCTGTGGTCGGGGGGGGGGGGGGTTCTGTGGTCGGGGGGGGGGTCTGTGGTCGGGGGGGGGTCTGTGGTCGGGGGGGGGGGTCTGTGGTCGGGGGGGGTTCTGTGGTCGGGGGGGGGGGGGTTCTGTGGTCGGGGGGGGGGGGGGGTTCTGTGGTCGGGGGGGGGGGGTCGTCCCATGATAACCAACATTCAGTAAAGATTCAGAATTCCCACAACTTGTATAAGAGCGGCTGCTGCTGCTGCTGCTGCTGCTGCTGCTGCTGCTGCTGCCGCTGCTGCGGCTGCTGCTGCCGCTGCTGCGGCTGCTGCTGCCGCTGCTGCGGCTGCTGCTGCGGCTGCTGCTGTCGCTGCGGCTGCTGCTGCTGCTGCGGCTGCTGCTGCGGCTGCTGCTGCGGCTGCTGCTGCTGCGGCTGCTGCTGCGGCTGCTGCTGCGGCTGCTGCTGCGGCTGCTGCTGCGGCTGCTGCTGCTGCTGCTGCTGCTGCTGCGGCTGCTGCGGCTGCCTCCCTCAGCCACTCAACTGGGGCGCCTCACCGCGGCTCTCACACCATTACTCTCTACATAATCTTCTCCCTAATGAACGCCATACCAAATGTGGCAATGAATGAATAAAAATAAAAAGTAACATGAAAATTGGAGGCCGGTGAAATCCTCTTTGCAAAACCAGTTGAGTGACCTTGCAGGCAGGCAGGCAGGCGCGCGCGCGCGCTCTGGGGAACGTGAGTCACTGTGGAACTTCAGGGGAAGAGGGAGGGGGGGGGGGGGTCCAAGGAGCACCTACCGGAACCCCATACTTCTCACGGAGCACTCCCCACTCCCTCCTCCCCCCCCCCCCCCTCTGGCCGGCTCAGCACCTCCACAACACTAACGTCAAAATTACTTCATAAACTTTATCACAGACGCAACAAAGCAATCGTCAACGATCCTTGTTTGATTGTTTAAAACTACACCAGCATGTCACATTCCCACATATAATATTTCTTTATCAAAATTTATAAATAAACCAAAAAAAAAAATTACATTGTTTTTGGAGGCAGGCGGGAGCCGAGGCGCCCGTGTGTGTCAGTCACTATACTCTCGCTTCCTTCATGGCTAGGATAAAGGAATACAAAAATCAAACAGTCTCACCTGCTAGTCTAATTTTAATTATAAACACTCGCCCCAAAACAACTTTCTATTCGTCTGGTGAGGAATGACTTAATTTGTTTCACCAAGATAAACAAAATCTTAATAATAGGCTTTTCTTGCCATTATTAAGGCTAATGACCCGCAAGCACCATCACGAGGTTCACAGGTTATATTTCATGCCCAATAATGTGTGTTTTTCAGTATGTTTTCTGCAGTTGACAATGTTTGAGAGTGGCGCGGCCAGGAGCACTCGGCGGCCCCACCTCACCACCACAAGTATTGGTGTGCAAAAATAGGTATTGCTTGTACGTGTCATATTACAGCGTGTTTTCACAATCACTGCGCCCACACACTCTCCTTTCTTGCATCTCATGTTTGCACTATGACAACCATTTTCCCAGATGTCTGTATTGAGCAATACTGTGAAGCACAGTTATAGTGTCCCCAGTATAGTGTCACTCTCACCTGACGCATTGCTCAGCCAACAACACTGCACCAGCTTCCCACACTCTGACTTGCCATCAGCTTGACATTCCCCGACACTCTTGACCTTCCTTGTTCCTGCTCACTCAGTGTCCCTGCGACAAGCGGTCCACTGGTGGTGACGGGGGAGTGTGGGGCGGCCCCCTGGTGGTGACGGGGGAGTGTGGGGCGGCCCCCGCCGCTGTAAACACGGCTCGGGCCATGTCCACTCGCCCTCAACACACACACCACATAACTCGCCTCCACAGTCTCGTTACCTTAACTCTTCATCACTCCAGCATACTGTTACGATATATTTTCTGATACCTAGGTGACAAGAAGGTTCAACACGGCTTGCTTCATCTCGCTTCTGGATACGTTTGAGCACATCTTAGCACAGTACTGGATGGTTGACATCCTCTTGTGCCATCCTCAGTACACAGTACTCAGTACTCAGTGTAGGAGATATTAGACGAGTCACTCCACACAATTCGAGAGACTTTGAAACGAGATCTTGTAGTTTGGGAAATCCTCAAAGCCTGGAACTGTCGGGCGAGGATGAGGAGAGTGGCGGTGGGTGACGTGGTGACAGTCACGTGTCGACATTAAGTGTTTGGTGATCGCTACTTCCTAGTGCTGACCTCTGGTGAGCAAGTCACTATACTTAAAATGATTCCTCACTGAGGTTCATAGAGAAATCATTATTATAAATATTTTATGATATTTTAAATGTTAATTTTGGACAAGTACAAGTGAATTTAAAACAGTGAAGCTGTAAGGGACCACACGGATAATGTCACTTGACTCCTATTGGATCTCCAGCGATGACTTCTCACCACAGAAAATCTAATTAAAGCTTTGAACGATGACAAGTTGGCCAAGGACCCTCCAGGGTCTGATGGCGTGAGTCTCGGCTCAAGAGCTTGCCATAAAGCTGATGAAGTGGACTTCAAGCTTGGGAAACTCCGATCCCAAATCCGGGAAGTGTTGATGGTCTAGTAGATGACCTCGTAGACGGTGGCCTTCTTGTCGCCGGAGCCCGTCACGATGTACTTGTCGTCCGCAGAGATGTCGCAACTCAACACCGACGACGACTCCTTCGACTGAGGGAGAAAATATTTTGATTTGTAAAATTGTGTAAACATGTTTACCACCAGTATGGCTAATGTTGTTTACCACCAGTATGGCTAATGTTGTTTACCACCAGTATGGCTAATGATGACGTGTTTACCACCAGTATGGCTAATGATGACGTGTTTACCACCAGTATGGCTAATGTTTACCACCAGTATGGCTAATGTTTACCACCAGTATGGCTAATGTTTACCACCAGTATGGCTAATGATGACGTGTTTACCACCAGTATGGCTAATGATGACGTGTTTACCACCAGTATGGCTAATGTTTACCACCAGTATGGCTAATGTTTACCACCAGTATGGCTAATGTTTACCACCAGTATGGCTAATGATGACGTGTTTACCACCAGTATGGCTAATGATGACGTGTTTACCACCAGTATGGCTAATGTTTACCACCAGTATGGCTAATGATGACGTGTTTACCACCAGTATGGCTAATGATGACGTATTTACCACCAGTATGGCTAATGATGACGTGTTTACCACCAGTATGGCTAATGATGACGTGTTTACCACCAGTATGGCTAATGATGACGTGTTTACCACCAGTATGGCTAATGTTTACCACCAGTATGGCTAATGATGACGTGTTTACCACCAGTATGGCTAATGATGACGTGTTTACCACCAGTATGGCTAATGATGACGTGTTTACCACCAGTATGGCTAATGATGACGTGTTTACCACCAGTATGGCTAATGATGACTAGTATAGTGAGCAGCCTAAGAATGTGAATCAAATCCAAGAATATGTACACAATAGCCTTATGATCACCTGGGTAATGTCAGCAGTGTAACAAGGTACACTGTAGAGGCAGTAACAGTGCCAGGACTCACCTGGAAGATGGAGGCACCATAGGGGGTGCGCCACGCGTTGAGCAAGTTGTCTTTCCCAGTCGACACGAACCACTTGCCAGCCGAGGCGAACTTGAGGGAGAGGACGCAAGATTCGTGAAGGTGGAGTTGGTACTTGTCCGGTTTGTTGACGTGGAGGACCTCCACATTGGAACTCTCCATGCCAACGGCGAGCCACTCGCCGGTGGGACAGTAACCCAGGGAGAAGATTTGACTGGTAAAATCGTGCTGCTGTAACTGACGACCCTCCCGTAGGTCCCACGACCTGACTGTGTTGTCCAGGCCGCCTGTCCACAACTTGGTGCCGTCAGGGGAGATGTCGATGCACGACGCCCCGTCTGTGTGGCCCTGGAACTGTCTGACTAGCGTTTGGTTGTGCAGGTCCCACACGGCAATGTTGCCGTCACTGCAACAGCTGAAGCACACCTTCGAGTCCGGACTGATGGCCAAGGCGTAGCATGCTGGTGCCGCAGAGGTGAGTTCCGCCTTGATTCTGGGCGTGGGCGTCGCTAGGTCCCAGATGCTGAGTGTGGACGCCTCGCCGCCCACCAGTAGCGTCCGCCCATCAGGCAGCAGCTTCACTGACCGAATGTAACTATCACGTTGCTGTAACAAAAGACACGAGCATATTAATGTGAGATAAGCCTCATAAAATGAGTACGTACAAAATAGCGTCTATGAGTGAGGTGGGCAGTTGGGTGTGGTGTTAGGGGGCGGGCTGGTGACAGGGGAACAAGCCCCAACAGCCCAATCAGGCGGTGAACCGGGCACCAGTTTGGGTGGCGTGGTGTCATCACACATACAGCAGCCGGCCCCACATGCACCCTCGCCCGACCATCACTCCAAATTGCAATAATCCCATCCGCGAAGCGCCCCATGTCTGAGGCCGCTCCCAGCCGCCCTCCTGAATACTGATGTGGTCCCTGCCACCGCCCCTGCCACCACCACCCCCTACTGCCTCCCCTGCCACCACCACAAGGCCGCTGCCACCACCACCACCACCACCCCTGCCAGTGGTGGCAGCGGCTCTTACGGAGAACAATGGCGACTGACCTCGCGGCGGTAACCGCCAAGTGGTAAATGCTTTTGGGGGAAAGAAACGACAACTTATCAGCGGACAGGAAAAAGGCTTCAAGGGGATAGTCCCATCAAGAAGGGTACGGAGGGATGGGGGGTGGATAGGGCGTGTGAGGGAGGGTGGGGGGTTGAGGATGAGGGGGACGACCTTGATGGGGTAGAAGGGAGGAAGTTGAGACCTTCCAGCCATCAATGTCCAGGGTGAAGAGAAGCCATCAAGAGTAACCAGTTCCAGGAAAGTGTGTACACAATCATCGTGGTGAATTGTTCGTCCCTGGTTCGAGGCTCCTCGCCCTCTCCGCCCCTTAGTCCTCCCATGTTACACAAGCGAGGCCCAAGAGCTAACAGCTCCATCATGCAGGCGAAAATAGTAGACCCAATACTCACTCGAGAAACGGTAAAAGCCAAGGTAGACACGAAGTACCTGGCACGTTGGGTACAAGGTCGACTGTGTCGGGGATGTCTGGGGATGTCTGGGGATGTCTGGGGATGTCTGGGAATGTCCGGGGATGTCTGGGGATGTCCGGGGATGTCTGGGGATGTCCGGGGATGTCCGGGGATGTCTGGGGATGTCTGGGGATGTCCGGGGATGTCTGGGGATGTCCGGGGATGTCCGGGGATGTCTGGGGATGTCCGGGGATGTCCGGGGATGTCCGGGGATGTCCGGGGATGCTTCGGGGATGTCCGGGGATGTCCGGGGATGTCCGGGGATGTCTGGGGATGTCCGGGGATGTCTGGGGATGTCCGGGGATGTCCGGTCACGTGTCCGGGGGGTGTCGGGTGCTGTGGTGGGGTCGGAGAGCGGGGTTGAGGCCGGCTTATCAACACTACACCACACTACTCAACACACACGCAATCTTCCCGCCACTAAAACCCCCATGAATACTCAAGTGGCCTCTGGTGCTATCGTGCACCACGATAACCACTCTCTTGGGGGGTACCGGCGACCCCCACCACCCGCTACTGCAGTCTGTGGGTGCTGTGGTGGTCACGATACCCAGTACCGTGTCTACCAGTACACACCACCACTACCACAGTACCAGTACACACCACCACTACCATAGTACCAGTACACACCACCACCCCCAGTACCAGTACACACCACCACCCCCAATACCAGTACACACCACCACCCCAGTACCAGTACACACCACCACCCCCAGTACCAGTACACACCACCACCCCCAGTACCAGTACACACCACCACCCCAGTACCAGTACACACCACCACCCCCAGCACCAGTACACACCACCACCCCCAGTACCAGTACACACCACCACCCCCAGTACCAGTACACACCACCACCCCAGTACACACCACCACCCGACCACCAGTACACACCACCACCCCCAGTACCAGTACACACCACCACCCCCAGCACCAGTACACACCACCACCCTCAGTACCAGTACACACCACCCCCAGTACCAGTACACACCACCACCCCCAGTACACACCACCACCCGACCACCAGTACACACCACCACCCCCAGTACCAGTACACACCACCACCCCCAGCACCAGTACACACCACCACCCTCAGTACCAGTACACACCACCACCCCCAGCACCAGTACACACCACCACCCCAGCACCAGTACACACCACCACCCCCAGCACCAGTACACACCACCACCCCCAGCACCAGTACACACCACCACCCCCAGCACCAGTACACACCACCACCCCAGCACCAGTACACACCACCACCCCAGCACCAGTACACACCACCACCCCAGCACCAGTACACACCACCACCCCAGCACCAGTACACACCACCACCCCCAGCACCAGTACACACCACCACCCCCAGCACCAGTACACACCACCACCCCCAGCACCAGTACACACCACCACCCGACCACCAGTACACACCACCACCCGACCACCAGTACACACCACCACCCCCAGTACCAGTACACACCACCACCCCAGCACCAGTACACACCACCACCCCCAGTACCAGTACACACCACCACCCCCAGTACCAGTACACACCACCACCCCCAGTACCAGTACACACCACCACCCCCAGCACCAGTACACACCACCACCCCAGCACCAGTACACACCACCACCCCAGCACCAGTACACACCACCACCCCCAGCACCAGTACACACCACCACCCCCAGCACCAGTACACACCACCACCCCCAGCACCAGTACACACCACCACCCCCACCACCAGTACACACCACCACCCCCAGTACCAGTACACACCACCACCCCCAGTACCAGTACACACCACCACCCCCAGTACACACCACCACCCGACCACCAGTACACGCCACCACCCCCAGTACCAGTACACACCACCACCCCCAGCACCAGTACACACCACCACCCTCAGTACCAGTACACACCACCACCCCCAGTACCAGTACACACCACCACCCCCAGTACACACCACCACCCGACCACCAGTACACACCACCACCCCCAGTACCAGTACACACCACCACCCCCAGCACCAGTACACACCACCACCCCCAGCACCAGTACACACCACCACCCCAGCACCAGTACACACCACCACCCCCAGCACCAGTACACACCACCACCCCCAGCACCAGTACACACCACCACCCCCAGCACCAGTACACACCACCACCCCCAGCACCAGTACACACCACCACCCCAGCACCAGTACACACCACCACCCCAGCACCAGTACACACCACCACCCCAGCACCAGTACACACCACCACCCCCAGCACCAGTACACACCACCACCCCCAGCACCAGTACACACCACCACCCCCAGCACCAGTACACACCACCACCCTACCACCAGTACACACCACCACCCGACCACCAGTACACACCACCACCCCCAGCACCAGTACACACCACCACCCCAGCACCAGTACACACCACCACCCCCAGTACCAGTACACACCACCACCCGACCACCAGTACACACCACCACCCCCAGTACCAGTACACACCACCACCCCCAGCACCAGTACACACCACCACCCCAGCACCAGTACACACCACCACCCCCAGCACCAGTACACACCACCACCCCCACCACCAGTACACACCACCACCCCCACCACCAGTACACACCACCACCCCCACCACCAGTACACACCACCACCCCAGCACCAGTACACACCACCACCCCAGCACCAGTACACACCACCCCAGCACCAGTACACACCACCACCCCAGCACCAGTACACACCACCCCAGCACCAGTACACACCACCACCCCCAGCACCAGTACACACCACCACCCCCAGCACCAGTACACACCACCACCCCCAGCACCAGTACACACCACCACCCCCAGCACCAGTACACACCACCACCCCCAGCACCAGTACACACCACCACCCCAGCACCAGTACACACCACCACCCCCAGCACCAGTACACACCACCACCCCAGCACCAGTACACACCACCACCCCAGCACCAGTACACACCACCACCCCAGCACCAGTACACACCACCACCCCCAGCACCAGTACACACCACCACCCCCAGCACCAGTACACACCACCCCAGCACCAGTACACACCACCACCCCAGCACCAGTACACACCACCACCCCCAGCACCAGTACACACCACCACCCGACCACCAGCACACACCACCACCCCCAGTACCAGTACACACCACCACCCCCAGTACCAGTACACACCACCACCCCCAGTACCAGTACACACCACCACCCCCAGCACCAGTACACACCACCACCCCCAGTACCAGTACACACCACCACCCCCAGTACCAGTACACACCACCACCCCCACCACCAGTACACTCCACCACCCCCAGTACCAGTACACACCACCACCCCCAGTACCAGTACACACCACCACCCCCAGTACCAGTACACACCAACACCCCCAGTACCAGTACACACCACCACCCCAGCACCAGTACACACCACCACCCCAGCACCAGTACACACCACCACCCCAGTACCAGTACACACCACCACCCCAGCACCAGTACACACCACCACCCCCAGCACCAGTACACACCACCACCCCCAGCACCAGTACACACCACCACCCCCAGCACCAGTACACACCACCACCCCCAGTACCAGTACACACCACCACCCCCACCACCAGTACACACCACCACCCGACCACCAGTACACACCACCACCCCCAGTACCAGTACACACCACCACCCCCAGTACCAGTACACACCACCACCCGACCACCAGTACACACCACCACCCCCAGTACCAGTACACACCACCACCCCCAGTACCAGTACACACCACCACCCCAGCATCAGTACACACCACCACCCCCAGCACCAGTACACACCACCACCCCCAGCACCAGTACACACCACCACCCCCAGCACCAGTACACACCACCACCCCCAGCACCAGTACACACCACCACCCCAGCACCAGTACACACCACCACCCCAGTACCAGTACACACCACCACCCCCAGCACCAGTACACACCACCACCCCCACCACCAATACACACCACCACGCCAGTACCAGTACACACCAACACCCCAGCACCAGTACACACCACCACCCCAGCACCAGTACACACCACCACCCCCACCACCAATACACACCACCACGCCAGTACCAGTACACACCAACACCCCAGCACCAGTACACACCACCACCCCAGCACCAGTACACACCACCACCCCCAGTACCAGTACACACCACCACCCCAGCACCAGTACACACCACCACCCCAGCACCAGTACACACCACCACCCCAGCACCAGTACACACCACCACCCCAGCACCAGTACACACCACCACCCCCAGTACCAGTACACACCACCACCCCCAGCACCAGTACACACCACCACCCCCAGCACCAGTACACACCACCACCCCAGTACCAGTACACACCACCACCCCCAGCACCAGTACACACCACCACCCCAGCACCAGTACACACCACCACCCCCACCACCAGTACACACCCCCACCCCAGCACCAGTACACACCACCACCCCACCACCAGTACACACCACCACCCCCACCACCAATACACACCACCACCCCAGCACCAGTACACACCACCACCCCCAGCACCAGTACACACCACCACCCCCACCACCAGTACACACCACCACCCCCACCACCAGTACACACCACCACCCCAGCACCAGTACACACCACCACCCCCAGCACCAGTACACACCACCACCCCAGCACCAGTACACACCACCACCCCCAGCACCAGTACACACCACCACCCCAGCACCAGTACACACCACCACCCCCAGCACCAGTACACACCACCACCCCCAGCACCAGTACACACCACCACCCCAGCACCAGTACACACCACCACCCCAGTACACACGACAGCAGAGGCCAAACAAATGGCTTCTAGAGATCAATGCCAACAAGTGTAAAGTAATGAAGATGAGCCACACCCGCCCAGGCGGGGACTAAGAACACAAACAAAGACAAGAACAAACAAAGTGTCGATAAGCAAAAGTTGTAATATATAAAAACAGCAACAAGAACACACTAGGGGGGGGGTTGAAGGGGGGATGGGGGGGGGGAGAGAAGCGGGGGAGAGAAGCAGGGGAGTCAAGCCGGCGGGGAACAAATAAAGCAACAAAGATCAAGACAAACACAGGAGCGAGGCGGTCGGTTTAGAGGCGTGGTGCAGTAGGGCGCGGGGGGGGGGGGGGGGAGGGAGGGGAGGGGGGAGCGTAGAGTGGAGCCCGGCCAAGAGGACTTCTTTGTTGTCTCCGCGGCGTGAGGCAGCCGCCGCGGCCCCTCCTGCTGGCGGCCCCTCCTGCTGCTGGCGGCCCCTCCTGCTGCTGCTGCTGGCGGCCCCTCCTGCTGCTGCTGCTGGCGGCCCCCCCTCCTGCTGCTGCTGGCGGCCCTCCTCCTGCTGCTGCTGGCGGCGGCCCCTCCTCCTGCTGCTGCTGGCGGCGGCCCCTCCTGCTGCTGCTGCTGGCGGCGGCCCCTCCTCCTGCTGCTGCTGGCGGCGGCCCCTCCTCCTGCTGCTGCTGGCGGCGGCCCCTCCTCCTGCTGCTGCTGGCGGCGGCCCCTCCTCCTGCTGCTGCTGGCGGCGGCCCCTCCTCCTGCTGCTGCTGGCGGCGGCCCCTCCTCCTGCTGCTGCTGGCGGCGGCCCCTCCTCCTGCTGCTGCTGGCGGCGGCCCCTCCTCCTGCTGCTGCTGGCGGCGGCCCCTCCTCCTGCTGCTGCTGGCGGCGGCCCCTCCTCCTGCTGCTGCTGGCGGCGGCCCCTCCTCCTGCTGCTGCTGGCGGCGGCCCCTCCTCCTGCTGCTGCTGGCGGCGGCCCCTCCTCCTGCTGCTGCTGGCGGCGGCCCCTCCTCCTGCTGCTGCTGGCGGCGGCCCCTCCTCCTGCTGCTGCTGGCGGCGGCCCCTCCTCCTGCTGCTGCTGGCGGCGGCCCCTCCTCCTGCTGCTGCTGGCGGCGGCCCCTCCTCCTGCTGCTGCTGGCGGCGGCCCCTCCTCCTGCTGCTGCTGGCGGCGGCCCCTCCTCCTGCTGCTGCTGGCGGCGGCCCCTCCTCCTGCTGCTGCTGGCGGCGGCCCCTCCTCCTGCTGCTGCTGGCGGCGGCCCCTCCTCCTGCTGCTGCTGGCGGCGGCCCCTCCTCCTGCTGCTGCTGGCGGCGGCCCCTCCTCCTGCTGCTGCTGGCGGCGGCCCCTCCTCCTGCTGCTGCTGGCGGCGGCCCCTCCTCCTGCTGCTGCTGGCGGCGGCCCCTCCTCCTGCTGCTGCTGGCGGCGGCCCCTCCTCCTGCTGCTGCTGGCGGCGGCCCCTCCTCCTGCTGCTGCTGGCGGCGGCCCCTCCTCCTGCTGCTGCTGGCGGCCCCTCCTCCTGCTGCTGCTGGCGGCCCCTCCTCCTGCTGCTGCTGGCGGCCCCTCCTCCTGCTGCTGCTGGCGGCCCCTCCTCCTGCTGCTGCTGCTGCTGGCGGCCCCTCCTCCTGCTGCTGCTGCTGCTGGCGGCCCCTCCTCCTGCTGCTGCTGCTGGCGGCCCCTCCTCCTGCTGCTGCTGCTGCTGGCGGCCCCTCCTCCTGCTGCTGCTGCTGCTGGCGGCCCCTCCTCCTGCTGCTGCTGCTGGCGGCCCCTCCTCCTGCTGCTGCTGCTGGCGGCCTCTCCTCCTGCTGCTGCTGCTGGCGGCCCCTCCTCCTGCTGGCGGCCCCTCCTCCTGCTGGCGGCCCCTCCTGCCACGGCACCGCCTCCATGCTGGGGCAGTGTGTGAGTGTGTGTGAGTGAGTGAGTGAGTGAGGCACACACACACACACACACACACGTTGGGGGCCTGGTAGCCTGGTGGATAGCGCGCAGGACTCGTAATTCTGTGGCGCGGGTTCGATTCCCGCACCAGGCAGAAACAAATGGGGCAAAGTTTCTTTCACCCTGAATGCCCCTGTTACTTAGCAGTAAATAGGTACCTGGGAGTTAGTCAGCTGGCACGGGCTGCTTCCTGCGGTGTGTGTGGTGTGGGGAAAAAAATAGTAGTTAGTAAACAGTTGATTGACAGTTGAGAGGCGGGCCGAAAGAGCAAAGCTCAACCCCCGCAAACACAACTAGGTGAATACACGTTCTCAGTACTACCAGATGAATGAGGCTCCACCCATCTGGTAGTTCTACCAGATGGTAGTTCTACCAGATGGATGCAGCCTCTACCAGTCTACCAACTACCAGACAACCACCATTCCCCATAAGACCCACATTACAACAAGTCCCTCAGCCCTGGCGAAGAAAGCGTAGTCCTCCAGGGGTTAAACAGCTCGCGTCTCAACACCTGATCTTTAGAATGGCTTTTAATAGCCTTCTTGGACCTTCCTATGCTCGCTAAATCCCCCCTTGAGCCGGCACTATGGCACAGTTGCATACTCCACAACATGGCAACACCAGAGATTACACACACACACACACACACACACACACACACACAAACCCCAAACACTTCCCAGCGCACACTCGCCCCCTCTCTCCTATCATCATCTGACTTCAACATTAAAGATACACGCCGCATTAGTGAGGGGGGGGGGAGCCTGGTGTGTGTCTGTAGGGGGGGGTCCCACCACCACCCCCCCTGGTGTGTGTGTAGGGAGGGGTCCCACCACCACCCCCCCTGGTGTGTGTGTAGGGAGGGGTCCCACCACCACCCCCCCTGGTGTGTGTGTAGGGAGGGGTCCCACCACCAACCCTCCTGGTGTGTGTAGGGGGGGGGGTCCCACCACCACCCCCCCTGGTGTGTGTGTAGGGGGTGGGGTCCCACCACCACCCCCCCTGGTGTGTGTGTAGGGGGGGGGGGTCCCACCACCACCCCCCCTGGTGTGTGTGTAGGGAGGGGTCCCACCACCAACCCTCCTGGTGTGTGTGTAGGGGGGGTCCCACCACCACCCCCCCTGGTGTGCGTGTAGGAGGGGGGTCCCACCACCACCCCCCCTGGTGTGTGTGTAGGGGGTGGGGTCCCACCACCACCCCCCCTGGTGTGTGTGTAGGGGGGGGGTCCCACCACCACCCCCCTGGTGTGTGTGTAGGGGGGTCCCACCACCACCCCCCCTGGTGTGTGTAGGGGGGGTCCCACCACCAACCCTCCTGGTGTGTGTGTAGGGGGGGTCCCACCACCACCCCCCCCTGGTGTGCGTGTAGGAGGGGGGGTCCCACCACCACCCCCCCTGGTGTGTGTGTAGGGGGTGGGGTCCCACCACCACCCCCCCTGGTGTGTGTGTAGGGGGTGGGGTCCCACCACCACCCCCCCTGGTGTGTGTGTAGGAGGGGGGTCCCACCACCACCCCCCCTGGTGTGTGTGTAGGGGGTGGGGTCCCACCACCACCCCCCCTGGTGTGTGTGTAGGGAGGGGTCCCACCACCACCCCCCCTGGTGTGTGTGTAGGGGGGTCCCACTACCACCCCCTTGTTGTGTGTGTAGTGGGGGGGCCCAGTGGTGGTGGCAGGGAGGGCCAGTGGTGGTGGCAGGGGGGGCCAGTGGTGGTGGCAGGGGGGCCAGAGTGGCAGGGGGGGGGGGGGCCAGGGGTGGTGGCAGGGGGGCCAGTGGTGGTGGCAGGGGGGCCAGTGGTGGTGGCAGGGGGGCCAGTGGTGGTGGCGGGGGGGCCAGTGGTGGTGGCAGGGGGGGCCAGTGGTGGTGGCAGGGGGGGCCAGCGCTGGTGGCAGGGGGCCAGTGGTGGTGGCAGGGGGGCCAGTGGTGGTGGCAGGGGGGCCAGTGGTGGTGGCAGGGGGGCCAGTGGTGGTGGTGGCAGGGGGGCCAGTGGTGGTGGTGGCAGGGGGGCCAGTGGTGGTGGCAGGGGGGCCAGTGGTGGTGGCAGGGGGGCCAGTGGTGGTGGCAGGGGGGCCAGTGGTGGTGGCAGGGGGGCCAGTGGTGGCGGCAGGGGGGCCAGTGGTGGTGGCAGGGGGGCCAGTGGTGGTGGCAGGGGGGCCAGTGGTGGTGGCAGGGGGGCCAGTGGTGGTGGCAGGGGGGCCAGTGGTGGCGGCAGTGACAACACAACATCTTGACCACCACCTTAGGTAACCCATTAATAAGGACAATGGTCAGTTTCCTTGGTGTAAAAAGTACTTTTAGTGCTTGTGCTTCCCAAGCACCAGGAGCGGCACCACACACACACACACACACACACACACACACACACACACACACACACACACACACACACACACACACACACGGGATATGAAGATATGAAGAGCGGCTGAAGGAACTGAACCTTACGACACTAGAGAAAAGAAGTGAGAGAGGGGATATGATAGGGACATATAAAATACTCAGGGGAATTGACAAAGTGGAAATAGATGAAATGTTCACACGTAATAATAACAGAACGAGGGGACATGGGTGGAAACTGGAAACTCAGATGAGTCACAGAGATGTTAGGAAGTTTTCTTTTAGCGTGAGAGTAGTGGAAAAATGGAATGCACTTGGGGAACAGGTAGTGGAAGCAAATACTATTCATACTTTTAAAACTAGTTATGATAGGGAAATGGGACAGGAGTCATTGCTGTAAACAACCGATAGCTGGAAAGGCGGGATCCAAGAGTCAATGCTCGATCCTGCAAGCACAAATAGGTGAGTACAAATAGGTGAGTACACACACACACACACACACACACACACACACACACACACACACACACACACACACACACACACACACACACACACCTGGAGTGAAATAAGTGGTACATAAATACCTCTCCCACCACTACTGGCGTCCGCCCCCACCTTGCTCAACATTAACCACACCAAGTACACATTAAACATACACACACTCGCTGGTGTATTAGTGGCAGGCACAACATGCACCAGAGCAGGTCCAGCAGAGCAGCCCGGAGACCTTACCTGCACCTTGCACGAGTCCTGCCAGGCAATAGAGGCAGGCATCTCCCTGCAGGCAGGCCAGGCAATAGAGGCAGGCATCTCCCTGCAGGCAGGCCAGGCAATAGAGGCAGGCTTCTCCCTGCAGGCAGGCTTCTCCCTGCAGGCAGGCCAGGCAATAGAGGCAGGCTTCTCCCTGCAGGCAGGCCAGGCAATAGAGGCAGGCTTCTCCCTGCAGGCAGGCCAGGCAATAGAGGCAGGCCAGGCAATAGAGGCAGGCTTCTCCCTGCAGGCAGGCCAGGCAATAGAGGCAGGCTTCTCCCTGCAGGCAGGCCAGGCAATAGAGGCAGGCTTCTCCCTGCAGGCAGGCCAGGCAATAGAGGCAGGCTTCTCCCTGCAGGCAGGCCAGGCAATAGAGTCTCTCTGCAGGCAGGCCAGGCAATAGAGGCAGGCATCTCATTGCAGGCAGGCCAGGCAATAGAGGCAGGCATCTCCCTGCAGGCAGGCCAGGCAATAGAGGCAGGCATCTCCCTGCAGGCAGGCCAGGCAATAGAGGCAGGCAGGCCAGGCAATAGAGCCAGGCTTCTCCCTGCAGGCAGGCCAGGCAATAGAGGCAGGCATCTCCCTACAGGCAGGCCAGGCAATAGAGCCAGGCTTCTCCCTGCAGGCAGGCCAGGCAATAGAGGCAGGCATCTCCCTGCAGGCAGGCCAGGCAATAGAGGCAGGCATCTCCCTGCAGGCAGGCCAGGCAATAGAGCCAGGCTTCTCCCTGCAGGCAGGCCAGGCAATAGAGGCAGGCATCTCCCTGCAGGCAGGCCAGGCAATAGAGCCAGGCTCCTACCTGCAGGCAGGCCAGGCAATAGAGACAGGCTTCTACCTGCAGGAAGCGAGTGTTCCACCTACAGGCTGTGTTACCAGGGAGCTTTCAGGGGCTTCCTGCTTCCATACACACAACACCGATTCACTCGCTGGCTTGTACTGCAGCTTCACTCACAGGCTCGTAGTGCAGCTTCACTCACAGGCTCGTAGTGCAGCTTCACTCACAGGCTCGTAGTGCAGCTTCACTCACAGGCTCGTAGTGCAGCTTCACTCACAGGCTCGTAGTGCAGCTTCACTCACAGGCTCGTAGTGCAGCTTCACTCACAGGCTCGTAGTGCAGCTTCACTCACAGGCTCGTAGTGCAGCTTCACTCACAGGCTCGTAGTGCAGCTTCACTCACAGGCTCGTAGGTGCAGCTTCACTCCAGGCTCGTAGTGCAGCTTCACTCACAGGCTCGTAGTGCAGCTTCACTCACAGGCTCGTAGTGCAGCTTCACTCACAGGCTCGTAGTGCAGCTTCACTCACAGGCTCGTAGTGCAGCTTCACTCACGTAGCTCGTAGTGCAGCTTCACTCACAGCTCGTAGTGCAGCTTCACTCACAGGCTCGTAGTGCAGCTTCACTCACAGGCTCGTAGTGCAGCTTCACTCACAGGCTCGTAGTGCAGCTTCACTCACAGGCTCGTAGTGCAGCTTCACTCACGCTCGTAGTGCAGCTTCACTCACGGCTCGTAGTGCAGCTTCACTCACAGGCTCGTAGTGCAGCTTCACTCACAGGCTCGTAGTGCAGCTTCACTCACAGGCTCGTAGTGCAGCTTCACTCACAGGCTCGTAGTGCAGCTTCACTCACAGGCTCGTAGTGCAGCTTCACTCACAGGCTCGTAGTGCAGCTTCACTCACAGGCTCGTAGTGCAGCTTCACTCACAGGCTCGTAGTGCAGCTTCACTCACAGGCTCGTAGTGCAGCTTCACTCACAGGCTCGTAGTGCAGCTTCACTCACAGGCTCGTAGTGCAGCTTCACTCACAGGCTCGTAGTGCAGCTTCACTCACAGGCTCGTAGTGCAGCTTCACTCACAGGCTCGTAGTGCAGCTTCACTCACAGGCTCGTAGTGCAGCTTCACTCACAGGCTCGTAGTGCAGCTTCACTCACAGGCTCGTAGTGCAGCTTCACTCACAGGCTCGTAGTGCAGCTTCACTCACAGGCTCGTAGTGCAGCTTCACTCACAGGCTCGTAGTGCAGCTTCACTCACAGGCTCGTAGTGCAGCTTCACTCACAGGCTCGTAGTGCAGCTTCACTCACAGGCTCGTAGTGCAGCTTCACTCACAGGCTCGTAGTGCAGCTTCACTCACAGGCTCGTAGTGCAGCTTCACTCACAGGCTCGTAGTGCAGCTTCACTCACAGGCTCGTAGTGCAGCTTCACTCACAGGCTCGTAGTGCAGCTTCACTCACAGGCTCGTAGTGCAGCTTCACTCACAGGCTCGTAGTGCAGCTTCACTCACAGGCTCGTAGTGCAGCTTCACTCACAGGCTCGTAGTGCAGCTTCACTCACAGGCTCGTAGTGCAGCTTCACTCACAGGCTCGTAGTGCAGCTTCACTCACAGGCTCGTAGTGCAGCTTCACTCACATGTAGTGCAGTCAGTGCGCTCACAGGCTCGTAGTGCAGCTTCACTCACAGGCTCGTAGTGCAGCTTCACTCACAGGCTCGTAGTGCAGCTTCACTCACAGGCTCGTAGTGCAGCTTCACTCACAGGCTCGT
>NC_091162.1:9740781-9755781 GCF_040958095.1 Procambarus clarkii
GTGGTGTACAGGCTGGGTGGTGGTGTACAGGCTGGGTGGTGGTGTACAGGCTGGGTGGTGGTGTACAGGCTGGGTGGTGGTGGTGGTGTACAGGCTGGGTGGTGGTGGTGGTGTACAGGCTGGGTGGTGGTGGTGTACAGGCTGGGTGGTGGTGGTGGTGGTGTACAGGCTGGGTGGTGGTGGTGGTGGTGTACAGGCTGGGTGGTGGTGGTGGTGGTGTACAGGCTGGGTGGTGGTGGTGGTGGTGTACAGGCTGGGTGGTGGTGGTGGTGGTGTACAGGCTGGGTGGTGGTGGTGGTGGTGTACAGGCTGGGTGGTGGTGGTGGTGTACAGGCTGGGTGGTGGTGGTGGTGGTGTACAGGCTGGGTGGTGGTGGTGGTGTACAGGCTGGGTGGTGGTGGTGGTGGTGTACAGGCTGGGTGGTGGTGGTGGTGTACAGGCTGGGTGGTGGTGGTGGTGTACAGGCTGGGTGGTGGTGGTGGTGTACAGGCTGGGTGGTGGTGGTGGTGTACAGGCTGGGTGGTGGTGGTGGTGTACAGGCTGGGTGGTGGTGGTGGTGTACAGGCTGGGTGGTGGTGGTGTACAGGCTGGGAGTTTTGTCGCTTAAGACCATCTCTCATTGAATGGTTGCAAGGTCTACATTTATTTTTTCCCAGTCGATCCTCTTATTGTTGAAATTGAATTGATTGAATATTCCTTCTCGCTTGTTGGGTCTCTTAGACCTACTACCGTTATTTATGCTAGTTCGCACTTCAATGATCTTATGGTCTGAGTATGAAGTATCTGAGATTGTGATATCCCTGATTAGTTCATCATTGTTTGTGAATAACAAGTCTAGTGTGTTTTCGTTCCTAGTTGGTTCTGTAATCTGTTGATTGAGCGAGAATCTTAAAAGATCTCTGACCTGTGGTTGGTTATTTCCCGGGTCATTCCCTGCTATGATATATGTTATTCCTCCAAGGAGTGCCGGACCAACCGGGCTGTGGTGGATATGTGGGCCTGGGGGCCGCTCCAAGCAACAGCCTGGTGGACCAAACTCTCACAAGTCGAGCCTGGCCTCGGGCCGGGCTTGGGGAGTAGAAGAACTCCCAGAACCCCATCAACCAGGTATCAACCAGGTATATATGTGTTTACCATTCTCCATCTTAGACTTTGTAAATTGAAATCTCCAAGGAAGATAATATCTGGAGCTGGGTTTGCTAGGTTGTCAAGTATGTTCTCTATTGTGTGCATCTGCTCTGTGAATTCCTCAACCATTGTATCTGGCGGTTTATATATTAGAATAATAATTAGGTTTAGTTTCTCTACCTTAATTCCAAGTACCTCGACCACCTCATTAGTTGAGTTTAGTAGTTCTGTGCACACCAGGTCCTCCTTAATATACAAACCTACTCCTCTGTTTGACCTATTTTTTCTATACAGGAAGGATACAGGATATCAGGATCTATAGAGGATTATCAGGATCTATACAGGATTTTTTCTGTACAGGAAGAGTGGTGGTGGAATACAGGCTGGGTGGTGAGTGTGGTGATGGTGTACAAGGTGGACGGTGATGGTGAGCGTGGTAATGGATACGGAAGAAATAGAAACAGAATAGTGAGAATGAATGCGCGTAGAGTAATTACAATGATAAGGATGATGATGAGAGTGATTATGGCGTTGGTGATCACTATCATTAAAAATAACATATATCAAAGCTACAAATTACGTATCAAAATAAACCGTACTATATTTGAGTTGCCTCTCTGTTACTGGGATACTCTCTCTCTCTCTCTCTCTCTCTCTCTCTCTCTCTCTCTCTCTCTCTCTCTCTCTCTCTCTCTCTCTCTCTCTCTCTCTCTCTCTCCCCCATTTAAAATCATATATTACTTTCCATGAAAGCCCAATCAGCTTCGCTTACCATAAAAACTCGCTTAAACACCATTACAGAAGCCTAGCACAGTTTATACCAGGGTAAACAACCAATGGAATCCAAAGCTCTGCTTCCAGGAAATGTCAACATTTGTACACCTAATTCAACCTTTCTGTGTAAACATTCTATGTAAACATTCTGTCTATGTAAACATTCTATGTAAACATTCTATGTAAATATTCTGTCTATGTAAACATTCTATGTAAACAGTGTTACGAGAACATTCTTCGTCATCAGTAATTCTGTTTCTACGCCAATCTCTCTCTATTCATATGTACAATGTATAAGTTATACATTATACAACAGGAAGAATACAACAGGTTGTGTGTATATTTTGAGCTTCACATGTTGATGAGATGGAGATGCGTGTGGTTGTGGTTGAGATTGTGGTTGCCGTCTTCGGTTTTGGTACGGGGGAGGAGGTGGCGATTGTGGTTGTGGCAGTGGGATAGGAGTCGGGGATACTTGAGATGGTTGTTGTGGTTGTGGAGGTTGTGTATCAGTGTCAACCAGAGAAGCTGGTGTGTTCATGCCACGCCTTCTAGCCTGTGTTGTGGTGGTGGTAGTGGTTGTTATAGTGTGGTGTTGTGGTGGTGGTTGTTATAGTGTGGTGTTGTGGTGGTGGTTGTTATAGTGTGGTGTTGTGGTGGTGGTAGTGGTTGTTATAGTGTGGTGTTGTGGTGGTGGTTGTTATAGTGTGGTGTTGTGGTGGTGGTAGTGGTTGTTATAGTGTGGTGTTGTGGTGGTGGTTGTTATAGTGTGGTGGTGGTGGTGGTAGTGGTTGTTATAGTGTGGTGTTGTGGTGGTGGTAGTGGTTGTTATAGTGTGGTGTTGTGGTGGGGGTAGTGGTTGTTATAGTGTGGTGTTGTGGTGGTGGTAGTGGTTATTATAGTGTGGTGTTGTGGTGGTGGTAGTGGTTGTTATAGTGTTGTGGTGGTGGTAGTGGTTGTTATAGTGTGGTGTTGTGATGGTGGTGGTGGTTGTTATAGTGTGGTGTTGTGGTGGTGGTTGTTATAGTGTGGTGTTGTGATGGTGGTGGTGGTTGTTATAGTGTGGTGTTGTGGTGGTGGTGGTTGTTATAGTGTGGTGTTGTGGTGGTGGTTGTTATAGTGTGGTGTTGTGGTGGTGGTGGTTGTTATAGTGTGGTGTTGTGGTGGTGGTGGTTGTTATAGTGTGGTGTTGTGGTGGTGGTTGTTATAGTGTGGTGTTGTGGTGGTGGTTGTTATAGTGTGGTGTTGTGGTGGTGGTTGTTATAGTGTGGTGTTGTGGTGGTGGTGGTTGTTATAGTGTGGTGTTGTGGTGGTGGTTGTTATAGTGTGGTGTTGTGGTGGTGGTTGTTATAGTGTGGTGTTGTGGTGGTGGTTGTTATAGTGTGGTGTTGTGGTGGTGGTTGTTATAGTGTGGTGTTGTGGTGGTGGTAGTGGTTGTTATAGTGTGGTGTTGTGGTGGTGGTAGTGGTTATTATAGTGTGGTGTTGTGGTGGTGGTGGTGGTTGTTATAGTGTGGTGTTGTGGTGGTGGTAGTGGTTATTATAGTGTGGTGTTGTGGTGGTGGTGGTGGTTGTTATAGTGTGGTGTTGTGGTGGTGGTTGTTATAGTGTGGTGTTGTGGTGGTGGTTGTTATAGTGTGGTGTTGTGATGGTGGTGGTGGTTGTTATAGTGTGGTGTTGTGGTGGTGGTTGTTATAGTGTGGTGTTGTGGTGGTGGTAGTGGTTATTATAGTGTGGTGTTGTGGTGGTGATTGTGATAGTGGTGGTGGTAGTGGTAGTGGTACAGATAGGAAGCCCACCACAAACACGACAAATACCAAATCAGATTAATTTCAGCACTGACTAACACCCAATATTCCTTGGCAACAATTCATCCACTCAGACACCAAGTTACTTACCCAAACCTGCGCACCATAACTCTCCTTACTGGCAGGAAGCCACCATAACCACCATACCAGGTACCATACCAGGTACCATACCAGGTACCATACCAGCTACCATACCAGCTACCATACCAGGTACCATACCAGGTACCATACCAGGTACCATACCAGGTACCATACCAGGTACCATACCAGCTACCATACCAGGTACCATACCAGCTACCATACCAGGTACCATACTACAGATGTCCACACAATATGGTCCTAAGGTATAAACCATGTCCCAAAAGTAATTAATTATTTATCTGGTGTAACCTCATAAAATGCTGTGGATTTACAGCCAGGAAATACAACATGGCCTCCAGGCCTGGAGTACTGGAAGTGTGTACCCCTCCTGGATGAAGGAGACATGCTAGGAACATCCATCTTGGCACAACGTCCCTAGAGATCCTCCTATGATCGCATGGGAGACAAAACTCTCAAGGAGCATCTGATCCGAGCAGGTCTAAGACAGGAGACCCAGCCAGCGTAGACAAGGAGCGAGGAATGCAGCAGTACCAGCCTTGCTATCCTAACCTACCAGTGGAACAAGTTTTGGGTTCCCCAATAGGTTTTCCTACAGGGCTTGGGGAGTGCTTAGAAGAGCCCCCCCCCCCCACACACATGTCCCTTATGTGTAGTGGAAGCGTGTTGAACAGTCTCGGGCCTCTGGTGTTGACAGTTCTCTCTTGAACACTGTGAGGGGTCGGCCAGTTATGTCCCTTATGTGTAGTGGAAGCGTGTTGAACAGTCTCGGGCCTCTGATGTTGATAGTTCTCTCTTGAACACTGTGAGGGGTCGGCCAGTTATGTCCCTTATGTGTAGTGGAAGCGTGTTGAACAGTCTCGGGCCTCTGATGTTGATAGAGTTCTCTCTCGGAGTACCCCTTGCACCTCTGCTTTTCAACGGGGGTATTCTGCACATCCTGCCATGCCTTCTGGTCTCATGTGATGTTATTTCTGTGTGCAAGTTTGGGACCAGCCCCTCTACTATTTTCCACGAGTAAATTATTATGTCTCTCTCCCGCCTGCACTCAAGAGAATACAGATTTAGGCTCTTTAGTCGGTCACAATAATTTAGATGTTTTATTGAATGGACTCTGAAGCAGCGAAGGATCTCTGCACAGAAAAATGTCTACTGGACTTGAAACCACACAAATGGAAACTTATGAAGACATGAATGAGATGACATATATAGTGTAGGCACCTGAAATGAAAGCACCTAGCTAATACAGATATAGCAGAAAGAATACAAGCAAGAAGCTTGAATATACAAGCACATGCAAATGACCTGCTACGGACGTGCGACAGATTTGTCTTAAACCAGCAAATAGTAGAACCAACTAGGAAGGAGAACACGCTGGACCTCATTTTCACTAATAATGAAGAATTGATCAGGAACATAATGATCACAAATACCAGTTACTCAGATCACAACCTAACTGAAGTTCTGACAAGCATGGGGAGCAGACCTGCACAACTAGCCCCGAGCCCCGGTGGAGGAGAATTCAGAAAATTCAACTTTAATAATGAACAGATTAACTGGGAACGAATAAACCAGGACTTCGCAGAAATAAGCTGGCAAGAACTGCTAGGAAATACAAACCCGAACCAATACCCGGAAAAAATAAACTCTGTAGGCAAAAAATTACAGACCGATAGCACTACCATCACCCATCATAAAAATCTTTGAGAGTGCCAAGAAGTTAGATCACGAAATACATGGAATCACAGCATCTCCATAACCCCGGACAACATGGTTTCAGAACAGGGCGCTCTTGCCTGTCGCAGTTGCTGGACCACTATGATATGGCATTAGATGCTATGGAAGACAAACAAAACGCTGATGTAGTTTACACAGATTTCGCAAAAGCCTTTGACAAATGTGACCATGGTGTTATTACACATAAAATACGTTCAAAAGGAATTACCGGAAAAATAGGCAGATGGATCTACAATTTCCTGACTGACAGAACCCAATGTGTAATAGTCAACAAAATAAAATCCAGCCCATCAACCGTGAAGAGCTCAGTCCCCCAGGGAACTGTGCTCCAGTACTTTTTCTCATCCTCACATCGGACATAGACAAGAACACAACCTATAGCACTGTATCATCCTTTGCAGATGACACTAGGATCTTCATGAGAGTAGGCAACATAGAGGACACGGCAAACCTCCAATCAGATGTAGATCAGGTCTTTCTATGGGCTACAGAAAATAATATGGTGTTTAACGAAGATAAGTTCCAGCTCATGCGCTACGGAAAAAAGGAAAATATAAAAACGGAAACCACGTACAAAACTCCGGCAAATCATAACATAGAACGAAAAGGCAATGTAAAGGATCTGGGTGTACTCATGTCGGAAGACCTTACCTTTAAAGAACACAATAAAGTAGCCGTCACAACTGCAAGAAAAATGACAGGTTGGATAACAAGAACTTTTCACACTAGAGATGCTATACCGATGATGATACTTTTCAAAACGCTTGTGCTCTCTAGAGTGGAGTACTGCTGCACAATGACAGCCCCTTTCAAAGCTGGAGAAATTGCTGACCTGGAGAGCGTGCAGAGATCCTTTACTGCTAGAATCCACTCAGTAAAACATCTAAACTACTGGGACCGACTAAAGAGCCTAAATCTGTATTCTCTTGAGCGCAGGCGGGAGAGATACATAATAATTTATACGTGGAAAATATTAGAGGGGCTGGTCCCAAACCTGCACACAGAAATAACATCACATGAGACCAGAAGGCATGGCAGGATGTGCAGAATACCCCCGTTGAAGAGCAGAGGTGCAACAGGTACTCCGAGAGAGAACTCTATCAACATCAGAGGCCCGAGACTGTTCAACACGCTTCCACTACACATAAGGGACATAACTGGCAATCCCCTCACAGTGTTCAAGAGAGAACTGGATAAACACCTCCAAAGGATACCTGATCAACCAGACTGTGACTCATACGTCAGGCTGCGAGCAGCCGCGTACAACAGCCTGGTTGACTAGTCCAGCAACCAGGAGGCCTGGTCGAGGACCGGGCCGCGGGGACGCTAAGCCCCGAAACCATCTCAAGGTAACCTCAAGGCAGGTGTAGACCGTATACCGCAGAATACGCCAAGAAGGCCAGCTGAAGGTCCAGGCAGCCTTCACCAGGATTGTAGCAACAACAGTCCCCATCCTCATGTTTTGGTAGCTCTTAACGTGACCATCACACCTGGTTGATGGGGTTCTGGGAGTTGTTCTACTCCCCAAGCCCGGCCCGAGGCCAAGCTTGACTTGTGAGAGTTTGGTCCACCAGGCTGTTGCTTGGAGTGGCCCGCAGGCCCACATACCCAACACAGCCCGGCTGATCCGGAACTTCTCTTAGAAAACAGTCCAGTTTTCTCTTGAAGATGTCCACGGTTGTTCCGGCAATATTTCTTATGCTCGCTGGGAGGACGTTGAACAACCGCGGACCTCTGATGTTTATACAGTGTTCTCTGATTGTGCCTATGGCACCTCTGCTCTTCACTGGTTCTATTCTGCATTTTCTTCCATATCGTTCACTCCAGTACGTTTTTATTTTACTGTGTAGATTTGGGACCTGACCCTCCAGTATTTTCCATGTGTATATTATTGGTATCTCTCTCGTGTTCTTTCTAGTGAGTACATTTGGAGAGCTTTGAGACTATCCCAATAATTTAGGTGCCTCATCACGTCTATTCGTGCCGTATATGTTCTCTGTACTCCCTCTATTTCACCAATCTCTCCTGCTCTGAAGGGGGAAGTGAGTACTGAGCAGTACTCAAGACGGGACAACACAAGTGACTTGAAGAGTACAACCATTGTGATGGGATCCCTGGATTTGAAAGTTCTCGTAATCCATCCGATCATTGTTCTGGCTGACGCAATATTTGCTTGGTTATGCTCCCTAAATGTTAGGTCGCCAGACATCAGTATTCCCAAATCCTTTATATGTTGTTTTCCTACTATGGGCACAATTTTTACTTTTTTTGTACTTTTGTACCTTGTATTATGTTTCAGATCCTCGTTTTTGCTGTACCTGAGTACCTGGAATTTATCACTGTTAAACATCATGTTATTTTCTGTTGCCCAGTCGAAAACTTTATTAATATCTGCTTGTAGTTTTTCAATGTCTTCAGCAGAGGTAATTTGCATGCTGATTTTAGTGTCATCTGCAAAGGATGATACGAAGCTGTGACTTGTATTTTTGTCTATATCTGATATGAGAATAAGGAACAGCAGTGGTGCAAGGACAGTACCTTGAGGTACAGAGCTTTTAACTGCGCTTGGACTTGATTTTATATGATTGATTGTTATTCTGTTCTGTTCGACAGAAAACTGAGTATCCAGCGTCCTGCTTTATCAGTTATTCCCACTGACATCATTTTTGTGTGCTATCACTCCATGGTCACATTTGTCAAATGATCTTTGCAAAGTCCGCGTATAACCACATCTGCATTCTGCTTTTCTTCTAATGTCTCAGTGACTGTCGTAGTGATCCAGTAGCTGTGAGAGGCACGATTTTCCCGCTCTAAATCCATGTTGGCCTGGGTTGTGAAGGTCATTGGTCTCCATGAAACCGGTGACCTGACTCCTAATCACTCTCTCAAATATTTTTATTATGTGGGGACGTTAGCGCAACTGATCTATAATTTTTTTGCCAATACTTTGCTCCCTCCCTTATGCCTCGTTGCCTGGTGGATAGCGCGCAGGACTCGTAATTCTGTGGCGCGGGTTCGATTCCCGCACGAGGCAGAAACAAATGAGCAAAGTTTCTTTCACCCTGAATGCCCCTGTTACCTAGCAGTAAATTGGTACCTAGGAGTTAGTCAGCTGTCACGGGCTGCTTCCTGGGGGTGGAGGCCTGATCGAGGACCGGGCCGCGGGGACACTAAAGCCCCGAAATCATCTCAAGATAACCTCCCTCCTCCCATTGTAGAGAGGCAATGTCTGTTACTTTAATGCGCATCTGGTATCTCCCCCGTGTCCAAGCTATTCCTCCACACTATACTGAGTGCCTGTGCTACCGGCACTTTACATTTCTTTATAAATAATGAATTTCATGAATTTGGACCTGGGGCTGAGTGCATGGGCATATTGTCAATTTCTCTTTCAAAATTTGCCACGCTCGTGTTGATATCAGTAAAATTTACAGGGGTTTGGATATCACGCATAAAGAAGTTGTCCGGATCTTTCACTTTCATGCTGAGTATCGGGGTGCTAAACATGTCCTCAGACTGCTTTTTTAGGAATTCCCTAATTTCTTTGTCATCCTCAGTGTATGAACCTTCATTATTACGAACAGGTCAAATACTGACTGTGGTCTTTGCTTTTAATTTCGCGTATGTACAGCCAACACACACACACACACACACACACACACACACCCACACACACCCACACACACCCACACACACCCACACACACCCACACACACCCACACACACACACACACACACACACACACACACACACACACACGCCTTTGACACAGTACCGCATAAGAGGCTGGTACATAAGCTGGAGAGACAGGCAGGTGTAGCTGGTAAGGTGCTCCAGTGGATAAGGGAGTATCTAAGCAATAGGAAGCAGAGAGTTACGGTGAGGGGTGAGACCTCCGATTGGCGTGAAGTCACCAGTGGAGTCCCACAGGGCTCTGTACTCGGCCCTATCTTGTTTCTGATATATGTAAATGATCTCCCGGAGGGTATCGATTCATTTCTCTCAATGTTTGCGGACGATGCTAAAATTATGAGAAGGATTAAAACAGAAGAGGACTGTTTGAGGCTTCAAGAAGACCTAGACAAGCTGAAGGAATGGTCGAACAAATGGTTGTTAGAGTTTAAACCAACCAAATGTAATGTAATGAAGATAGGTGTAGGGAGCAGGAGGCCAGATACAAGGTATCATCTGGGAGAGGAAATTCTTCAGGAGTCAGAGAAGGAAAAAGACTTGGGGGTTGATATCACGCCAGACCTGTCTCCTGCAGCACATATCAAGCGGATAACATCAGCGGCATATGCCAGGCTGGCCAACATACGAACGGCATTCAGAAACTTGTGTAAAGAATCATTCAGAACTTTGTATACCACATATGTCAGGCCAATCCTGGAGTATGCAGCCCCAGCATGGAGTCCATATCTAGTCAAGGATAAGACTAAACTGGAAAAGGTTCAAAGGTTTGCCACCAGACTAGTACCCGAGCTGAGAGGTATGAGCTACGAGGAGAGACTACAGGAATTAAACCTCACTTCGCTGGAAGACAGAAGAGTTAGGGAGGACATGATCACCACATTCAAGATTCTGAAGGGGATTGATAGGGTAGATAAAGACAGTCTATTTAACACAAGGGGAACACGCACAAGGGGGACACAAGTGGAAACTGAGTGCCCAAATGAGCCACAGAGATATTAGAAAGAACTTTTTTAGTGTCAGAGTGGTTGACAAATGGAATGCATTAGGAAGTGATGTGGTGGAGGCTGACTCCATACACAGTTTCAAGTGTAGATATGACAGAGCCCGATAGGCTCAGGAATCTGTACACCTGTTGATTGACGGTTGAAAGGCGGGACCAAAGAGCCAGAGCTCAACCCCCGCAAACACAACTAGGTGAGTACAACTAGGTGAGTACACAAACTTGGAGAATGAGTACTAGAAGAAAACCCAGACATAATAGCACTCACAGAAACGAAGCTAACGAAAACGATAACAAATGCAGTGTTCCCACAGGACTATTATGTCGTGAGGAAAGAGAGAGAAGGAAGAGGCGGGGGTGGTGTAGCTCTGCTGGTAAGAAAAGGCTGGGACTTTGAGGATATGGTTATTCAGGGCTGTGAAGGTTTCAGTGACTACATAACAAGTACCATACTGGAGGACAAAAAATTATAGTCGTAGTCATATATATCCACCACCAAATTGAACCAGCAATGCTCGATCTGATATTTACCCTAAATGAGTGGGATATAAGGGAAGTTAAGATGGAAGCGCCCTTGGGAATGAGTGACCACAGTGTATTGAACTTTGAGTATCTGGTAAAGCTAGGAATTATCTCCCCAAAATAAAAGAACTAGGAACCTGAAAGAAATACTGAAAGGGGAATTATGAGGAGATGAGAAGTTTCCTAAGGGAAATACCTTGGGACACAGACCTCAGAGATAAGTCTGTACAAGATATGATGGACTATGTCACCCAAAAGTGTCAGGAGGCAGTAAGCAGATACATCCCGGCCCAAAAGGAAAAATCCGAGAAGCAACAGAAGAATCCATGGTATAATAGGGCATGTATGGAAGCAAAGGGACTGAACAAAAGGGCGTGGAGGAACTTCCGGAATAACAGAACACCAGAAAGCAGAGAGAGATACCAGAGAACCAGGAATGAGTACGTCAGGGTGAGAAGAGAAGCAGAGAAAAATTATGAAAATGATATAACAAACAAAGCCAAGACCGAACCAAAGCTACTCCACAGTCACATCAGAAGGAAAACAACAGTGAAAGAACAGGTATTGAAACTTAGAACAGGCGAGGACAGGTATACAGAGAATGACAAAGAGGTGTGTGAAGAACTCAACAAGAGGTTCCAGGAGGTCTTCACAATAGAACATGGTAAGGTCACTGCGCTAGGAGAGGGGGCAGTAAACAAGGCGGCCTTGGAAGGGTTCGAATTTACGAGAAAGGAGGTCAAGAGACACCTGTTGGATCTGGATGTGAGAAAAGCCTGTTGGTCCAGACGAGATTTCACCATGGGTACTGGAAGTGTATGCAGGAGCACTTTGCTTGCCACTCTCCATAGTGTATAGTAGGTCACTGGAGACGGGAGACCTACCAGAAATATGGAAGACGGCGAATGTGGTCCCAATATACAAAAAGGGTGACAGGCAAGAGGCACTGAACTACAGACCAGTGTCCTTGACCTAAATACCATGCAAGGTGATGGAGAAGATCGTGAGAAAAAACCTGGTAACACATCTGGAGAGAAGGGACTTCGTGACAAATCGCCAACATGGGTTCAGGGAGGGTAAATCTTGCCTGACTGGCTTAATAGAATTCTACGACCAGGTGACAAAGATTAAGCAAGAAAGAGAAGGTTGGGCGGACTGCATTTTCTTGGATTGTCGGAAAGCCTTTGACACAGTACCGCATAAGAGGCAGGTACATAAGCTGGAGAGACAGGCAGGTGTAGCTGGTAAGGTGCTCCAGTTGATAAGTGAGTACCTAATCAATAGGAAGCAAAGAGTTACGGTGAGGGATGAGACCTCCGATTGGTGTGAAGTCACCAGTAGAGTCCCACAGGGCTCTGTACTCGGTCCTATCTTGTTTCTGATATATGTGAATGATCTCCCGGAGGGTATAGATTCATTTCTCTCAATGTTTGCTGACGATGCCAAAATTATGAGAAGGATTAAGACAGAGGAGGATTGCTTGAGGCTTCAAGAAGACATAGACAAGCTGAAGGAATGGTCGAACAAATGGTTGTTAGAGCAAATATAATGAAATAAAGATATGTGTAGGGAGCAGGAGGCCAGATACAAGGTATCATCTGGGAGATGAAATTCTTCAGGAGTCAGAGAAGGAAAAAGACTTGGGAGTTGATATCACACCAGACCTGTCCCCAGCAGCCCATATCAAGAGGATAATATCAGCGGCATATGCCAGGCTGGCCAACATACGAACGGCATTCAGAAACTTGTGTAAAGAATCATTCAGAACTTTGTATACCACATATGTCAGACCAATCCTGGAGTATGCAGCCCCAGCATCGAGTCCATATCTAGTCAAGCATAAGACTAAACTGGAAAATGTTCAAAGGTTTGCCACCAGACTAGTACCCGAGCTGAGAGGTATGAGCTACGAGGAGAGACTACGGGAATTAAACCTCACTTCGCTGGAAGACAGAAGAGTTAGGGGGGACATGATCACCACATTCAAGATTTTGAAGGGAATTGATAGGGTAGATAAAGACAGACTATTTAACACAAGGGGCACACGCACTAAAGGACACAGGTGGAAACCGAGTACCCAGATGAGCCACAGAGACCTTAGAAAGAACTTTTTCAGTGTCAGAGTAGTTAACAGATGGAATGCATTAGGGGGTGATGTGGTGGAGGCTGACTCCATACACAGTTTCAAGTGTAGATATGATAGAGCCCAATAGGCTCAGGAACCTGTACACCTGTTGATTGACGGTTGAGAGGCGGGACCAAAGAGCCAGAGCTCAACCCCCGCAAGCACAACTAGGTGAGTACACCCAGAGGGGCCAACCACCCAGAGGACATTACCATGACCCCATTACCCAGAGTGACGGTCACTAATCACCACCATCACCACCCTAATCACCACCACCACCACCCTAATCACCACCACCACCACCCTAACCACCCCTAATCACCACCACCACCAACCTAATCACCACCACCACCAACCTAATCACCACCACCACCAACCTAATCACCACCACCCAAATCACCAATCCCGTGACGCCACACTGGAGCCGCCGCCATTATAACCGCTCTAGGCCAATATTATATACATCAATATATAATGTAGTGATCAATATAAGAGGTGTAGCCTAATACCGTCGAGCATGTGACCTCCCCGTGATCAATATAACAGTTCCACAGTGGCTTTAACTTCATATAATAGGCGTCACGGTCAATAACACCAACTTACCCACACACACACACGTGATCAGGTCAATAACGATGATGTGGTAGTTGATAGTGTCGTCAATACTATGTGGTCAATAACTATGTGGTCAATAACTATGTGGTCAATAACTATGTGGTCAATAACTATGTGGTCAATAACTATGTGGTCAATAATTGTGGTCAATAACTATGTGGTCAATAATTGTGGTCAATAATTATGTGGTCAATAATTATGTGGTCAATAATTATGTGGTCAATAATTATGTGGTCAATAATTATGTGGTCAATAATTATGTGGTCAATAATTATGTGGTCAATAACAATGGTCAATAACAAGCAGGAAGCTACTCACCTCTTGGGACAAGAAGGGCATAATTTGCGCAAGTATCGCGTTCAACCGCTTCGCAATTTCAGTCTGCAAAGGAAAAAAAAAAAAAAACATTATTGACCAAAATCGCACAAAAATACACCGAGTCTACATTGTACCATTATGTATATTGAATAGGAGTATACACACAAACACTGGGAGAATACACCCATATACATATACACGGGGAGTATACACACTCGTGTGTGTGTGTGTGTGTGTGTGTGTGTGTGTGTGTGTGTGTGTGTGTGTGTGTGTGTGTGTATGTATTAATGTATTCATATGTATTGATATGCGTAAATTTATTACAAAATACGCGCGTTGTCCGTCGTTCAATTCCTTTATTTATATATATATATATATATATATATATATATATATATATATATATATATATATATATATATATATATATATATATATATATATATATATAAACTGAAAACTCCACAACCCAGAAGTGACTCGAACCCGGACCACCAGGAGCCCGGGGCAACTAGTGTAAACGGTGCCTTAAGCCACTCGACCAACTGTGACCGTACAAAAGACATTGGTAGCCGAGCCTATATCCCCAACGTCCCGACGGCACTCGGTGGTAAGCTTGGGCAGAGTTATTTCATCACCTCACTTGTGGGACCACGGGAGTTTTCAGTTGCATATTGGCTTGGGGACCATTTGTGTTGCTCACGTGGTCAATATTAACCCCGGGGTGTGGTCAATATTAACCCGGGGTGTGGTCAATATTAACCCCGGGGTGTGGTCAATATTAACCCGGGGTGTGGTCAATATTAACCCCGGGGTGTGGTCAATATTAACCCGGGGTGTGGTCAATATTAACCCGGGGTATGGTCAATATTAACCCGGGGTGTGGTCAATATTAACCCCGGGTGTGGTCAATATTAACCCGGGGTGTGGTCAATATTAACCCGGGGTGTGGTCAATATTAACCCGGGGTGTGGTCAATATTAACCCCGGGGTGTGGTCAATATTAACCCGGGGTGTGGTCAATATTAACCCGGGGTGTGGTCAATATTAACCCGGGGCGTGGTCAATATTAACCCCGGGGTGTGGTCAATATTAACCCCGGGGTGTGGTCAATATTAACCCCGGGTGTGGTCAATATTAACCCCGGGTGTGGTCAATATTAACCCCGGGTGTGGTCAATA
>NC_091162.1:9760781-9775781 GCF_040958095.1 Procambarus clarkii
TGCTGGTCATGGGGGACCTAAATCACGGAGAGATAAATTGGGAAACGAGGAATCCCCATGGCGGGGAGGAGACCTGGGGAGCGAAGCTGGTAGACGTTATTGACAGGAATTTCCTAACACAGCATGTGAAAGAAGATACTAGGGAAAGAGGAGGGGATACGCCCAGCCTATTAGATCTCATTATCACTCAGAATGTAGAAGACATCGAGCAGTTGGAACATGAAATACCACTAGGAGCTAGTGACCATTGTGTCCTAGTCTTTGACTACATGATGGAGCTTAAAATTGTGACCAAAGGACAAGAGGTCCGGGAAAGGAGACTTGATTACAGAAAAGGGGACTACAGAAGGATAAGGGACTACCTGGGAGAAGTGCAGTGGGAGGAAGAACTTAGAGGAAAAACAGTGCAAGGTATGATGAACCAAGTCATATTGAAATGCAAGGAGGCTGAAGATAGATTTATTCCAACAATAAAGGAAAAAAGCAGGAGGGAATATAATAACCCATGGTTTAATAGACAGTGTCAGGAAGCAAAGGTGAGAAGCAGGAGGGAGTGGAGGAAGTACAGAAGACAAAGGACAGAGGACAACAGGATTAGATGTAACAGAGCTAGGAATGATTACATTAACATAAGACGAGTGTCGGAAATTATGAGAACGATATTGCAGTCAAAGCGAAAAAGCAACCAAAATTACTACATAGCCATATAAGAAGGAAGATGTCGGTAAATGACCAAGTGACAAGACTGAGGAAAACAGAAGGGGCATATACAGAAAGCGACAAGGAAATCTGCGAGGTACTGAATGCAAAATTCCATGGAGTGTTCACAACCGAGCCTGAGCAGCTCCCATTGTTAGAAGAGATTACCCAAGATGAAAGACTATCGGATATAGAGGTGACAGCAGAGGATGTAATGAAACAGTTGACAACACTGGATGCAAATAAAGCTGTTGGACCAGACAAAGTATCACCGTGGATACTCAAAGAGGCAGCGCAGGCTCTCAGCGTGCCTCTGGCAATGATCTTTAATGAGTCACTTATGTCGGGAGAATTGCCCAGTTGCTGGAAGGAGGCAAATGTCGTACCGATTTTCAAAAAGGGTGATAGGGAGGAGGCACTTAACTACAGACCCGTATCACTGACAAGCATCCCCTGCAAAATACTTGAAAGAATAATTAGGCTAAGACTTGTTGAGCACCTGGAGAGCATTGGGTTTGTAAACAAGCACCAACATGGGTTCTGGACAGGGAAATCATGCCTAACAAACCTTTTAGAATTCTATGATAAAGTAACAAGGATAAGGCAGGACAGAGAAGGCTGGGCAGACTGCATATTTCTTGACTGCCAAAAGGCCTTTGATACGGTACCGCACATGAGACTGCTATACAAACTTGAGAGGCAGGCAGGAGTAAGCGGAAAGGCCCTAGTATGGGTGAAGAACTACCTAACAGGAAGGAGCCAGAGGGTAATGGTAAGGGGCGAAAAGTCGGACTGGCGAACAGTAACAAGTGGAGTACCTCAAGGATCGGTGCTGGGACCAATCCTCTTTCTAATTTACGTAAATGATATGTTTACAGGAGTGGAATCATACATGTCAATGTTTGCAGATGACGCAAAATTAATGAGAAGAGTTGTGACAGACGAGGATTGTAGGATCCTCCAAGAGGACTTAAACAGGCTGCAGAGATGGTCAGGGAAATGGCTACTGGAGTTTAACACCAGTAAATGTAAAGTTATGGAAATGGGATCAGGTGACAGAAGACCAAAGGGACAGTACACAATGAAGGGGAACAGCCTACCTGTAACGATTCGAGAAAGAGACCTGGGAGTGGATGTGACACCTAATCTAACTCCTGAGGCACATATAAATAGGATAACGACAGCAGCGTACTCTACACTGGCGAAAATTAGAACTTCATTCAGAAACCTAAATGAGGAAGCTTTTAGGGCGCTTTACACTGCCTACGTGAGACCCGTCTTAGAGTATGCCGCGCCATCATGGAGCCCCCACCTGAAGAAACACATAAAGAAACTGGAGAAGGTTCAGAGGTTTGCGACGAGGCTTGTCCCAGAGCTACGAGGGATGGGATATGAAGAGCGGCTGAAGGAACTGAACCTTACGACACTAGAGAAAAGAAGGGAGAGAGGAGATATGATAGGGACATATAAAATACTCAGGGGAATTGACAAAGTGGAAATAGATGAAATGTTCACACGTAATAATAACAGAACGAGGGGACATGGGTGGAAACTGGAAACTCAGATGAGTCACAGAGATGTTAGGAAGTTTTCTTTTAGCGTGAGAGTAGTAGAAAAATGGAATGCACTTGGGGAACAGGTTGTGGAAGCAAATACTATTCATACTTTTAAAACTAGGTATGATAGGGAAATGGGACAGGAGTCATTGCTGTAAACAACCGATAGCTAGAAAGGCGGGATCCAAGAGTCAATGCTCGATCCTGCAAGCACATATAGGTGAGTATAGGTGAGTACACACACACACGCGCGCGCGCGCGCACACACACGCGCGCGCACACACACACGCACGCACACACACACGCACGCACACACACACACACGAGAGAGCTCGAGGAGCTCAGGAATCTGTACACAGGTAGATTGACGAGACGAGGTCTCTCTGGCGAGACCAAAGAGCCAAACCCCCACACGCACAACTAGGCGAGTACAACTACCTGGTTGATGGGGTTCTGGGAGTTGTTCTACTCCCCAAGCCCGGCCTGAGGCCAGGCTTGACTTGTGAGAGTTTGGTCCACCAGGCTGTTGCTTGGAGCGGCCCGCAGGCCCACATATCCACGACAGCCCGGTTGGTCCGGTACTCCTTGAAGAAAACTATCTAGATTCCTCTTGAAGATGTCCACGGTTGTTCCGGCAATATTTCTTATAGTCACTGGGAGGACGTTGAACAACCGCGGACCTCTGATGTTTACACAGTGTTCTCTGATTGTGCCTATGGCACCTCTGCTCTTCATTGGTTCTATTCTACATTTTCTTCCATATCGTTCACTCCAGTACGCTGTTATTTTACTGTGTAGATTAGGGACCTGACCCTCCAGTATTGTCCATGTGTATATTATTTGGTATCTCTCTCGTCTCCTTTCTAGTGAGTACATTTGGAGAGCTTTGAGACGATCCCAATAATTTAGGTGTTTTATCTCGTCTATGCGTGCCGTATATGTTCTCTGTATTCCCTCTATTTCAGCAATCTCTCCTGCTCTGAAGGGGGAAGCGAGTACTGAGCAGTACTCAAGACGGGACAACACAAGTGACTTGAAGAGTACAACCATTGTGATGGGATCCCTGGATTTGAAGGTTCTCGTAATCCATCCTATCATTGTTCACATAGTTGTTGTTAACATAAACAACCTTGTTTATTCTGTAT
Organism: Procambarus clarkii; assembly: GCF_040958095.1. Lineage (NCBI taxonomy): Eukaryota > Metazoa > Arthropoda > Malacostraca > Decapoda > Cambaridae > Procambarus > Procambarus clarkii. Next base: position 9,764,182 of record NC_091162.1, read on the forward strand.
AAAGAATAAACAATGTTTTGTTTTGTTTATTGTTCTTTATATGAATTTTAATACCTGATTTATTGATCTTGAGCCCTCATGTGTGTATTGTGGTTAGTCATGTGTGTATTGTGGTCAGTCATGTGTGTATTGTGGTCAGTCATGTGTGTATTGTGGTTAGTCATGTGTGTATTGTGGTTAGTCATGTGTGTATTGTGGTTAGTCATGTGTGAGGTGGGGGAGGGAGGTGGTTGTGAAGGGGGGGGGGGAGGTGGTTGTAGAGCCAGTGCCAAAACGACTCCTCCCACAGTGCCAAAACGGCTCCTCCCACAGTGCCAAAACGGCTCCTCCCACAGTGCCAAAACGGCTCCTCCCACAGTGCCAAAACGGCTCCTCCCACCCTGATAACGATGTCATACAATTAAAACGCCCTGATTGGATGCCGTTTTATTAAGCTGTAAAATTAAAGGCTCCCCTTGGACTAAAGGTAAAATTAAAGACTGGATAAGTTCTCAGTGACGTCACATGCAACTAGCCCTCTGATTGGACAACACCTGCCATGACGTCAACTGCAGCTTGGCACGTGTTAATGACAGGACCAATTGGGCTCTTCACAGAACGTATTTTGATGACGTCACGTCATTAGCGTTACTAGATTACACCAGCCATAACAACCTCCCGGTAATTATGGCCGGTAATTACCGATACCGGACACAGGGACACCGGATACCGGACTCTTGATTTGTGATAACTTGGTCCAACAGGCTGTTGACTGTAGCGGCCCGCAGGCCCACTACAGCCTGGTTGGTCCGGCACGTCTTACAGAATACTATTAGTTTTCTCTTTAAAAACTTCCATTCTTATTCCGGCAATATATCTTACTTAAATACAAACATATTGGTCGAGTTTAATCACAAGCTTCTATCCTCTATCCTTGGACAATCACAAGCTTCTATTCTCTATCCTTGGACAATCACAAGCTTCTATCCTCTATCCTTGGACAATCACAAGCTTCTATCCTCTATCCTTGGACAATCACAAGCTTCTATCCTCTATCCTTGGACAATCACAAGCTTCTATCCTCTATCCTTGGACAATCACAAGCTTCTATCCTCTATCCTTGGACAATCACAAGCTTCTATCCTCTATCCTTGGACAATCACAAGCTTCTATCCTCTATCCTTGGACAATCACAAGCTTCTATCCTCTATCCTTGGACAATCACAAGCTTCTATCCTCTATCCTTGGACAATTACAAGCTTCTATCCTCTATCCTTGGACAATCACAAGCTTCTATCCTCTATCCTTGGACAATCACAAGCTTCTATCCTCTATCCTTGGACAATCACAAGCTTCTATCCTCTATCCTTGGACAATCACAAGCTTCTATCCTCTATCCTTGGACAATCACAAGCTTCTATCCTCTATCCTTGGACAATCACAAGCTTCTATCCTCTATCCTTGGACAATCACAAGCTTCTATCCTCTATCCTTGGACAATCACAAGCTTCTATCCTCTATCCTTGGACAATCACAAGCTTCTATCCTCTATCCTTGGACAATCACAAGCTTCTATCCTCTATCCTTGGACAATCACAAGCTTCTATCCTCTATCCTTGGACAATCACAAGCTTCTATCCTCTATCCTTGGACAATCACAAGCTTCTATCCTCTATCCTTGGACAATCACAAGCTTCTATCCTCTATCCTTGGACAATCACAAGCTTCTATCCTCTATCCTTGGACAATCACAAGCTTCTATCCTCTATCCTTGGACAATCACAAGCTTCTATCCTCTATCCTTGGACAATCACAAGCTTCTATCCTCTATCCTTGGACAATCACAAGCTTCTATCCTCTATCCTTGGACAATCACAAGCTTCTATCCTCTATCCTTGGACAATCACAAGCTTCTATCCTCTATCCTTGGACAATCACAAGCTTCTATCCTCTATCCTTGGACAATCACAAGCTTCTATCCTCTATCCTTGGACAATCACAAGCTTCTATCCTCTATCCTTGGACAATCACAAGCTTCTATCCTCTATCCTTGGACAATCACAAGCTTCTATCCTCTATCCTTGGACAATCACAAGCTTCTATCCTCTATCCTTGGACAATCACAAGCTTCTATCCTCTATCCTTGGACAATCACAAGCTTCTATCCTCTATCCTTGGACAATCACAAGCTTCTATCCTCTATCCTTGGACAATCACAAGCTTCTATCCTCTATCCTTGGACAGTCTTCAATAACCACTCCTGGACACTATAAATATATACATACATGTGTCTGTATGATGGTATATGCATAATTGTGTATGCTGGTATACATAAGTTTGTATGCTGGTATACATGAGTATGCTGGTATACATGAGTATGCTGGTATATGCATAATTGTGTATGCTGGTATATGCACGATTGTGTATGCTGGTATATACATGATTGTGTATGCTGGTACACATGAGTATGTTGGTATACATGAGCGTGTATGCTGGTATACATAAGTTTGTATGCTGGTATACATGAGCGTGTATGCTGGTATACATGAGCGTGTATGCTGGTATACATGAGCGTGTATGCTGGTATACATGAGCGTGTATGCTGGTATACATGAGCGTGTATGCTGGTATACATGAGCGTGTATGCTGGTATACATGAGCGTGTATGCTGGTATACATGAGCGTGTATGCTGGTATACATGAGCGTGTATGCTGGTATACATGAGCGTGTATGCTGGTATACATGAGCGTGTATGCTGGTATACATGAGCGTGTATGCTGGTATACATGAGCGTGTATGCTGGTATACATGAGCGTGTATGCTGGTATACATGAGCGTGTATGCTGGTATACATGAGCGTGTATGCTGGTATACATGAGCGTGTATGCTGGTATACATGAGCGTGTATGCTGGTATACATGAGCGTGTATGCTGGTATACATGAGCGTGTATGCTGGTATACATGAGCGTGTATGCTGGTATACATGAGCGTGTATGCTGGTATACATGAGTATGCTGGTATACATGAGCGAGTATGCTGGTATACATGAGCGTGTATGCTGGTATACATGAGCGTGTATGCTGGTATACATGAGCGTGTATGCTGGTATACATGAGCGTGTATGCTGGTATACATGAGCGTGTATGCTGGTATACATGAGCGTGTATGCTGGTATACATGAGCGTGTATGCTGGTATACATGAGCGTGTATGCTGGTATACATGAGCGAGTATGCTGGTATACATGAGCGAGTATGCTGGTATACATGAGCGTGTATGCTGGTATACATGAGCGTGAATGCTGGTATACATGAGCGTGTATGCTGGTATACATGAGCGTGTATGCTGGTATACATGAGCGTGTATGCTGGTATACATGAGCGTGTATGCTGGTATACATGAGCGTGTATGCTGGTATACATACACTAGTAAGGGCAGCACTTACCTGTTTATGCATCTCGACGTTGAGACCGTAGGACATCTCGTAATACTGAAACAAATAAACAAAAAACAATTAAAACAAGGACAAACACTGTATATAAATTGTTTGTTTACTTTAGCAATTAATACGACTGATAAATAACTCGTATATGAAGCCAACAACTAAATTTACACTTTGAAACTTTAAATTTTTAAATTTAAAAAATTAAATTTAAGCAATCCAAGAAGTAAATTCACTGTACAAACCGTAATTAGATTTATTAAACCATATATAACCCATAATTTGATTTATTAAACCATATATAACCCATAATTTGATTTATTAAACCATATATAACCCATAATTTGATTTATTAAACCATATATAACCCATAATTTGATTTATTAAACCATATATAACCCATAATTTGATTTATTAAACCATATACAACCCGTAATTAGATATATCAAACCATATATAACCCATAATTTGATTTATTAAACCATGTACAACCCGTAATTAGATATATCAAACCATATATAACCCATAACTAGATTTATTAAACCATATACAACCCGTAATTAGATCCATCCTATCATTTTTCTGACTGACGCAATATTTGCTTGGTTATGCTCCCTAAACGTTAGGTCGTCGGACATCATTATTCCCAAATCCTTTACATGTTGCTTGCCTATTATGGGCAGATTTGATTGTGTTTTGTACCCTGTTTTATGTTTAAGGTCCTCATTTTTACCGTACCTGAGTACCTGGAATTTATCACTGTTAAACATCATGTTATTTTCTGCTGCCCAGTCGAAAACTTTATTAATATCTGTTTGTAGTTTATCACTGTCTTCAGCAGAGGTAATTTCTGTAATTCAGAGGTAATTTTCATACTGATTTTTGTGTCATCTGCAAAGGATGACACGAAGCTGTGACTTGTATTTTTGTCTGTATCTGATATGAGAATAAGGAACAGCAGTGGTGCAAGGACTGTACCTTGAGGTACAGAGCTTTTAACTGCGCTTAGACTCGATTTTATTTGATTGACTGTTACTCTCTCTGTTCTGTTCGACAGGAAATTGAGTATCCAGTGTCCTACTTTACCAGTTTTTTCCAGTGATCTCATTTTGTGGTCGGCCGGGAGCCGGTCGGCCGAGCGGGCAGGACACTGGACTTGTGATCCTGTGGTCCCGGGTTCGATCCCGGGCGCCGGCGAGAAACAATGGGCAGAGTTTCTTTCACCCTATGCCCCTGTTACCTAGCAGTAAAATAGGTACCTGGGTGTTAGTCAGCTGTCACGGGCTGCTTCCTGAGGGTGGAGGCCTGGTCGAGGACCGGGCCGCGGGGACAATAAAGCCCCGAAATCATCTCAAGATAACCTCAAGATCTCAAGATTGTGTGTTATCACTCCATGGTCATATTTATCAAATGCCTTTTCGGAAGAAGAATGATAAGAAGAAGAAGAAAAAGAAACAGCAACAGCAGTCGCTGTGTCTTAAATAAGTCCTCTTAACGACTGGTCACAAATGAGACAAATGCAATGTCAGCAGCTTAAACAAATGATTATGACAGATATGGATACCAGAACTCAATCTCCTTTCACATACGACAAGAAACTTGGGATACATCATGAAGGGCTACGAAGAAAATCACAGAACACATGGAATCACAGCATCTATATACCTCCCCTCCTCCCGGGCAAGACGGGTTCAGAACAGAGCGCTGTTCTTGCCCTGTTCATCTGCATGAACAGGGCAAGCACACACATATAGGGCAAGCGCACACACTCAGGGCAAGCACACACACTCAGGGCAAGCATACACACATAGGGCAAGCGCACACACTCAGGGCAAGCACACACACTCAGGGCAAGCATACACACACTCAGGGCAAGCATACACACACTCAGGGCAAGCACACACACACACAGGGCAAGCACACACACACACAGGGCAAACACACACACACACACAGGGCAAACACACACACACACACAGGGCAAACACACACACACAGGGCAAACACACACACACACACAGGGCAAACACACACACAGGGCAAACACACACACAGGGCAAACACACACACAGGGCAAACACACACACACTCGGGGCAAGCACACACACACTCGGGGCAAGCACACACACACTCGGGGCAAGCACACACACACTCGGGGCAAGCACACACACACTCGGGGCAAGCACACACACACTCGGGGCAAGCACACACACACTCGGGGCAAGCACACACACACTCGGGGCAAGCACACACACACTCGGGGCAAGCACACACACACTCGGGGCAAGCACACACACACTCGGGGCAAGCACACACTCACTCGGGGCAAGCACACACTCACTCGGGGCAAGCACACACACACTCGGGGCAACCACACACTCACTCGGGGCAAGCACACACACACACACACACACAGGGCAAGCACACACACACACACACACACAGGGCAAGCACACACACACACACAGGGCAAGCACACACACACACAGGGCAAGCACACACACACACACACACAGGGCAAGCACACACACTCAGGGCAAGCACACACACTCAGGGCAAGCACACACACACAGGGCAAGCACACATACACAGGGCAAGCACACACACACAGGGCAAGCACACACACACAGGGCAAGCACACACACACACAGGGCAAGCACACACACACACAGGGCAAGCACACACACACACAGGGCAAGCACACACACACACAGGGCAAGCACACACACACACAGGGCAAGCACACACACACACAGGGCAAGCACACACAGACACGGCAAGCACACACACACAGGGCAAGCACACACACACACAGGGCAAGCACACACACACACAGGGCAAGCACACACACACAGGGCAAGCACACACACACAGGGCAAGCACACACACACAGGGCAAGCACACACACACAGGGCAAGCACACACACAGGGCAAGCACACACACACACACAGGGCAAGCACACACACACACAGGGCAAGCACACACACACACACAAAGGGCAAGCACACACACACACAAGGCAAGCACACACACACACAAGGCAAGCACACACACACACAAGGCAAGCACACACACACACAAGGCAAGCACACACACACACAAGGCAAGCACACACACACACACAGGGCAAGCACACACACACAGGGCAAGCACACACACACACACACAGGGCAAGCACACACACACACACAGGGCAAGCACAACACTTTCTCACAGTTGCTGGACCACAATCACATGGTGTTATAGGCCATGGAAGACGAGCAAAACTCTGATGTAATTTTCACAAGATTTAGCAAAAACGTTCAACAGGTGAGACCATGGTGTTCACAAAATATACTACTGATGAAGCAGATAGACGGATCTCTAACTCCCTAATGAACCCAGTGTGTAGTAGTCAACTAAGTCAAATCCGGACATCCACTGTGAAAATCTTAGTCCCTCCAGGGTACTGTGCTTGCTCCAGTACTCAGTCCTCCAGGGTACTGTGCTTGCTCCAGTACTCAGTCCCCCAGGGTACTGTGCTTGCTCCAGTACTCAGTCCTCCAGGGTACTGTGCTTGCTCCAGTACTCAGTCCTCCAGGGTACTGTGCTTGCTCCAGTACTCAGTCCTCCAGGGTACTGTGCTTGCTCCAGTACTCACGTCCCCCAGGGTACTGTGCTTGCTCCAGTACTCAGTCCTCCAGGGTACTGTGCTTGCTCCAGTACTCACGTCCCCCAGGGTACTGTGCTTGCTCCAGTACTCAGTCCTCCAGGGTACTGTGCTTGCTCCAGTACTCAGTCCTCCAGGGTACTGTGCTTGCTCCAGTACTCAGTCCTCCAGGGTACTGTGCTTGCTCCAGTACTCAGTCCTCCAGGGTACTGTGCTTGCTCCAGTACTCAGTCCTCCAGGGTACTGTGCTTGCTCCAGTACTCAGTCCTCCAGGGTACGCTCCAGTACTCAGTCCTCCAGGGTACTGTGCTTGCTCCAGTACTCACGTCCCCCAGGGTACTGTGCTTGCTCCAGTACTCAGTCCTCCAGGGTACTGTGCTTGCTCCAGTACTCAGTCCTCCAGGGTACTGTGCTTGCTCCAGTACTCAGTCCTCCAGGGTACTGTGCTTGCTCCAGTACTCAGTCCTCCAGGGTACTGTGCTTGCTCCAGTACTCAGTCCTCCAGGGTACGCTCCAGTACTCAGTCCTCCAGGGTACTGTGCTTGCTCCAGTACTCACGTCCCCCAGGGTACTGTGCTTGCTCCAGTACTCAGTCCTCCAGGGTACTGTGCTTGCTCCAGTACTCAGTCCTCCAGGGTACTGTGCTTGCTCCAGTACTCAGTCCTCCAGGGTACTGTGCTTGCTCCAGTACTCAGTCCTCCAGGGTACTGTGCTTGCTCCAGTACTCACGTCCCCCAGGGTACTGTGCTTGCTCCAGTACTCAGTCCTCCAGGGTACTGTGCTTGCTCCAGTACTCAGTCCTCCAGGGTACTGTGCTTGCTCCAGTACTCACGTCCCCCAGGGTACTGTGCTTGCTCCAGTACTTTCTCATCCTCATATCGGACATAGACAAGGACACACATTATAGTACTGTATCATCCTTTGCAGATGACACTAAGATTTTTGAGAGTAGACAGAGTTGGCCTAGGCGGAGACCGGGCCGCGGGGCCGTTGATCCCCGGAAGGCAGACACAAGGTAAGAAGGTAAACAACATAGAGGACATTAGCAAACCTCCAATCTGATGTTAATCGGGTCTTACAATGAACCACAGTAAATGAACTGGTTAACTTTTTAAACTCCTCCATCTGCTTGTTTGATCTGCTTGATGGGGTTCTGGGAGTTCTACTACCCAAGCCCGGCCCGAGGCTGGCCAGGCTTGACTTGTGAGAGTTTGGACCACCAGGCTGTTGCTTGGAGCGGCCCGCAGGCCCACATACCCACCACAGCCCGGTTGGTCTGGCACTCCTTGGAGGAAACAGTCCAGTCTCCTCTTGAAGATGTCCACGGTTGTTCCGGCAATATTTCTTATAGTCGCTGGGAGGACGTTGAACAACCGTGGACCTCTGATGTTTATACAGTGTTCTCTGATTGTGCCTATGGCACCTCTGCTCTTCACTGGTTCTATTCTACATTTTCTTCCATATCGTTCACTCCAGTATGTTGTTATTTTACTGTGTAGATTTGGGACCTGTTCCTCCAGTATTGTCCATGTGTATATTATTTGGTATCTCTCTCGTCTCCTTTCTAGAGAGTACATTTGGAGAGCTTTGAGACGATCCCAATAATTTAGGCTTTTTATCTCGTCTATGCGTGCCGTATATGTTCTCTGTATTCCCTCTGTTTCAGCAATCTCTCCTGCTCTGAAGGGGGAAGTGAGTACTGAGCAGTACTCAAGACGGGACAACACAAGTGACTTGAAGAGTACAACCTTTGTGATGGGATCCCTGGATTTGAAAGTTCTCGTAATCCATCCGATCATTTTCCTGGCTGACGCAATATTTGCTTGGTTATGCTCCCTAAACATTAGGTCGTCGGACATCATTATTCCCAAATCCTTGACTTGCTGTTTTTCTACTATGGGCAGATTCGATTGTGTTTTGTACCCTGTATTATGTTTCAGGTCCTCATTTTTGCGTACCTGAGTACCTGAAATTTATCGCTGTTAAACATGTTATTTTATGCTGCCCAATCGAAAACTTTGTTAATATCTGTTTGTAGTTTTTCATTGTCTTCAGCAGAGGTAATTTTCATGCTGATTTTTGTGTCATCTGCAACAGATGATACGAAGCTGTGACTTAAGCTGTTATTGCGTGCAAAATGCGTGCAAATGGAATTACTGACAAAGTAGAGAGGTAGATCTTCATTTCCTAACGAACAGAACGCAGAGTGTAATAGCAACAATAGTCAAATCTGGATCATCTACTGTGAAAAGCTCGGTCCCCTCAAAGCACCGTACTTGCTCCGGTACTTTATCTCATCCTAATATCAGACAGACAAGGATGCAGACAACAGCACTGTACCATTATTTGCAGACGACACTATGATTTGGGTGCGATTAGACAATATAGAAGACACAGCAAACCTCCAATCAGATGTACATTGGGAGATGCTTTCCCAATCCACCTGGCTTCCTGTGAACCCCACTCCACAGTTCCAAGCCCACCACAGGTGTTCCCCCACATACCTCGCAGTAATGAAGGAAGGAATTATGTGGGGAAAAGCCGGTGATTGGGCTTGGGACTGCGGAATGGGTCTCAGAGGAAGCCAGGTGGATTAGGAAAGCCAGGTGAGGGCTGAAGGTAGTTGATGGGTGCCCTGAAATTGGCAAATTTTTAACCGAAGGTAAACTCTCCTCATATTTGCTCCCCACTCAACGTATCGTTGTGAGTTGATATTGCCGGGTTGTGTAAGACATAGGGTAACGGGTTGTGTGTGTGTGTGTGTGTGTGTGTGTGTGTGTGTGTGTGCGTGTGTGTGCGTGTGTGTGTGTGTGTGTGTGTGTGTGTGTGTGTGTGTGTGTGTGTGTGTGTGTGTGTGTGTGTGTGCGGGTCTGAGTAAAGACAGCCATTCACTTTCTTACGGTGAAGATGGTACTTCAATATTCCTCAGTTCCAAGTAAACTCACTTTAAAATTAACATTACCAAGTATAAAAGTCTTGTTTTAAGTTTACCCGTGTTTACATTTTTTTTTAAGTTCCCCTGATTATTTGTATTGTTTTCTCCTATGTTTAAATTCAATGATAAAGTCAACTCAGTCTATCTTAAGGTGCTGTCTCTCAGTCTTTAAGACAGTATCATTTTAATTGATAGTTCATCACTGAAGTATCTTAAGAGCAGATGCCTGTTATCTAAGTTATTACAAGTCCACTTCAGATATACTCAAGGTATCTTCTTCTTGAGGTTATCTTGAGATGATTTCGGGGCTTTTGAGTGTCCCCGCGGCCCGGTCCTCGACCAGGCCTCCACCCCCAGGAAGCAGGCCGTGACAGCTGACTAACACCCAGGTACCTATTTTACTGCTAGGTAACAGGGGCATTCAGGGTGAAAGAAACTTTGCCCATTTGTTTCTGCCTCGTGCGGGAATCGAACCCGCGCCACAGAATTACGAGTCCTGCGGGCTATCCACCAGGCTACGAGGCCGCTTACTGAAGGTATACTGAAGATATCAGTATACCTCGTATACTAAAGACTAATGAAAGGTGCTCTAGGTGCAGACATCCTTTACTGCTAGAATCCACTCAGTAAAACATCTAAGCTCTTGGGACCGACTAAAGAGCCTAAATCTGTATTCCCTTGAGCGCAGGCGGGAGAGATACATAATAATCTATACGTGAAAAATATTAGAGGGGCTGGTCCCAAACCTGCACACAGAAATAACACCACATGAGACCAGGAGGCATGGCAGGATGTGCAGAATACCCCCGTTGAAGAGCAAAGGTGCAACAGGTACTCAGAGAGAACTCTCTCAACATCAGAGGAGACTGTTCAACAAGCTTCCTCTACACATAAGGGACATAACTGGCCGACCCCTCACAGTGTTCAAGAGAGAACTATCAACATCAGAGGCCCGAGACTGTTCAACACGCTTCCACTACACATAAGGGACATAACTGGCCGACCCTTCACAGTGTTCAAGAGAGAACTATCAACATCAGAGGCCCGAGACTGTTCAACACGCTTCCACTACACATAAGGGGCATAACTGGCCGACCCCTCACAGTGTTCAAGAGAGAACTATCAACATCAGAGGCCCGAGACTGTTCAACACGCTTCCACTACACATAAGGGGCATAACTGGCCGACCCCTCACAGTGTTCAAGAGAGAACTATCAACATCAGAGGCCCGAGACTGTTCAACACGCTTCCACTACACATAAGGGACATAACTGGCCGACCCCCTCACAGTGTTCAAGAGAGAACTATCAACATCAGAGGCCCGAGACTGTTCAACACGCTTCCACTACACATAAGGGGCATAACTGGCCGACCCCTCACAGTGTTCAAGAGAGAACTATCAACATCAGAGGCCCGAGACTGTTCAACACGCTTCCACTACACATAAGGGGCATAACTGGCCGACCCCTCACAGTGTTCAAGAGAGAACTATCAACATCAGAGGCCCGAGACTGTTCAACACGCTTCCACTACACATAAGGGGCATAACTGGCCGACCCCTCACAGTGTTCAAGAGAGAACTATCAACATCAG